>NW_017696852.1:0-3148 GCF_001879085.1 Nicotiana attenuata
GCGTCTGTTGCTGCTCGTGTCTTCTAACTGATTACCACGTTTTGACTATTTGACCGGTCCACGTGTCATGACACGTCACCTTCAATATTTAAATTCAGTTTTTTTCCAATACAGATAGTCCCCCCACTTTTCATTTATTTATCAATTAAATATTTGGGAAGTGGATCTTTCATTAAAAAGGGAATTTTTGTCATAACCAATGCTATGACAGTACTAACGCTTCAGTTGTCTTTTCTATTTAATGCATTGCATACGTGTCACCCTCTTATTAGCTTTGCAATTTTTGCAGCCTTTTTCCAAGACTTCTTCAACTCCTTCATTCACGAAGTGATAGTTGCCTTTATTATAGACTTTCCATCATTACACTTTTTAGTCTTTGAAGGTCACTTTTATATAAACTTAACCCTTCTTCCACAAATTTTTACCACAGTCGCCCATCAGTATAAATTTAATTTTTCCTTTCACCTTTTACCACATAAAACTTTTTCCTTGAACGCTCGAATTGTGCGAATCTCTATTTACTTCTTTCTCTTCTTCATCATGTCTTCTTCGAACCCTAACCCTAAGAGAGTTCCTATCTTAGACAATTTTCCCAATGCTCCTGTCAGACATAGAAGAGGTGGGAGACTTCGTAGTTTAGGATCCTCTCGTGGTGGTGGTTCTGCCATGCCTTCTCCTAGCCCTGGTTCTTCCTCTAGAACTAGAGGTTCTTTTTCTCAAAAATCATCTTCTAAGAGCAAGGAGGCCTCTGAACCAATACAGGAACCCTTGGTAGAAGAAATAGTTCCTAACGATTTATCTTTTCAGCATGATAGACAATCACTTCAGACCCAAATTTCTGGTTTAGATCGAGTTGATGTTTATCCCACTATGATTACAGAGATTTTAGCTCCCATAGTTCGCAAAGATTGTTACTGGAGTAATGATTTTCCCATTGTAATCCCCAATCCAAATCAGAGGATTACTTCATATATGACTGGATTCTCTTTCGTTTACACATACCCTTTTACTCTTGGGTTTAAGCCAGCTATTGACCCAGTAATTCTCGATTTCTGTCGTTTCTTCAAAGTTTGTCTAGCACAGGTTGGCCCGCTTGTATGGAGGGCTGTTGCTTGTTTAAGGCATCTGGCCAATTTAGCAAACGTTGATTTCTCCTTCTCTCACCTAATTCATCTATACTCTTTTAGACTTTTCCGTAATGGAGTTTTTACCTTAGTGGCTAGGAGTAAGAGAGTTTTGGTAAGCCCAGAAGATGATAAGGATCGTGGCTGGTATGCCCATTTTGTTGCTGCTCCCACAGTTGGTTTAGTGGGTGAACAAAACGTTCCCTTCCCTGAGAAGTGGAATTTTGCACGTAAGTCTTTCATCTTTCCCGTACCTCTTTCTTTTGAGTTTACAAATTTCTTTAACTTTGTTTCTCTTCTTTTTTTTTTCTTTAGCAACCACGGGAGTTGTGGAGAATATTCCCAATTTCGTGGTTGGGTAGATAAATTGTTGAAGATAGCTCCTATGGAAGCTAGGACTTGGAAATTTATTTCCAATCGTCATGGTTGGAAAGTAAAGACTCACGGTATGAGTTTTTGTCTTTCTCGTATGTAAGATATTTCTTTTTATTGCCTTAACTTTCAATTTTCTCTTTGTCAGGTTTCGCCATTCGAGGTGTTACTGCTGAGGCAGTTGCAGCCTCTCGTTTAGGAACCCAACTTTCTTTAGAAAGTGCTTAGGATATTCTTTTGAAAAGAAAAACCGCAGATGATGATAGCTCCGACGAAGAAGAGGATGGTGGTTCCTTGGTGAAAAGGCCAAGAGTTCGGAGACATGTCGTCTCTGGTGAAGCTGAAGTTTCACATCATCTTTCTCCAACCGGGCCTATTAATCTCGCCTCTGACGATGATGTTGCTACCCTTCCTGATACTCATGAATCGATTAACCAGCTTTTCATTAGTGGTTTTGGGAGTGGTGAGTTAGGACCCGTTTTGGATGAACCTCCCCTATCTTCTTCTTCAACTCCCATACCTTTAGTTCCTTCCCTTCCTTCGTCTGCCGCGCCTTTAGTTCCTTCCGTATCTGCTCCAACTTCTTCTTCACCTCCCGTTGTTGTTTTCACATCTTCTACCGCTCCTCCTTCTACTGTTCATAATGTAGAAGCGGGTTCTATTGCAAAAGGATTGCTATGAGGAGCGTGACTATTGAAGTGCCTGCTATCAACAGCCTTTTGAGGAAATCCGGTCAGGTGGATGTTTGTCTTGAACCCTTAATAGGCCCGATTGAGAAAGAAAAAATGAATAGCCACAGCTGCCTGACTTTGATGAACGACATAGTTCATTCTACTTTGAAGGTATGCCCCTTCTTTCCTTAATTTTACCAACATTCTTCTAAAATTCTAATTTTTTCTTTCCTTATCATTTTCAGGCCAACCTTATTGGTACAGAACTGATGAGCAGGATTTCTTTATTAGAGAAGGTGGCACGTGACTCTGAAAAGGCTGTTCTTGATTCAGAGAGGGAAGCTCGTGACTTTCAGTTGGAAGCAGCTAATTGGAAGGACCAATTTGATAGTGCTCAAATAACAATAGAAGATTTACAAGCGAGCAGGAATAACCTGGAACAGCAGGTGAGAGCATTAACTTCAGAGCTTGCGATTGTTAAGGCTTCTTCAAGTCAGGCTGAGAAAGAAAGAGAGCGTCTCGAGTCTTCTTTCTCAAAACAATTATCTAAATCAAGTGAAGAGATTAGAGAGCTGAAAGCTCTTTTAAGCCAAAAAGAAGTTTATGCTGGAGACTTGATGCAGAATTTGACTCAAACCCAAGAAAATCTGCGAACTTCTGAAGACCAAGTGAAGGCCTTAGAAAGATCTCATGCCTCTCTCCAAGCCTCTTATAACTCAGCTCTGAATGAAAATGAGAGTCTCAAAAATGAAATTGCTTCTTGGGAAAGAGATTATGAGCTTCTTGAAGATAAGGCTGCAGTTGATGTAAGCTGGGCTTTTCTGAACTCCCGACGTGATGCCTTAGTTGAAGCCAGCCAAGAAAACTTTAATCTGGATTCGGAGTTAGCTAAGGTGATGGAAACTATTGAAAAAGCTCAACAACCATTGGACTTCCCTTCTCCCGCGATTGAAGTTTCCGAAGCTGAAGCTACCGGAGTCG
>NW_017696853.1:0-3148 GCF_001879085.1 Nicotiana attenuata
TAGGTATTCGATACGGCGGAATTCGGGAGTCAGGTATAGTGATTCGTGTGCTATATGGAGTTGGAGACTAGGAGTTCTCGTGATCAGACTATGCAGTGGTTCTAGATCGTGTGTATTGGCGCCGTCTAGCGGTTATTGGGAATTAGAGGTCCGAGTGGATCTTTCTTTTCTTGGTATGCCAAATTTTGGATATGATATTGGATTGTAGGCTGGTTGTCTCACTGTTGGGTTATTCTAGACTATGTGCTACGGGCTAGGCCGGAAATGCCACGGGTTGAGCGGCAAGGTGCATTGGATTATGTTCATGCAGAGTGGTATATATTTCAAAAGATGCAGCGGACGGCTGAGAAGGATTGCTTTTCTTAATGGGGCATTCGTGATGGATGTTAGTGCAGAGGTTTCTACCATTGATTCAGTTCCGGTACTGAGTGACTTTTCGGATGCTTTTTTTTTGTGGCCGGGCATGCCGCCGGGTGAGATGGCGGATTTCGGTATTTATTTGGTGCCGGGCACCGTATCATACGGCTCTGGCAGGAGTCATAGTAGTGGAAGGAGCAGCTTCAGGCTTCTTGGTATTGAGTTCGTTGGCAGGCCAATGTGGCTACGTATTTACCTTGAGTTAGCTTGGTTAGTCCCGAGTTGTATTGTTGAGGGATAGGTTGGATCTATCGTTATTGAGCTTGTTTAGGGATCTGGGGAGATCTATGAGTTGCTTTCTGTGCTGTGGGATGTCATGACTTGTTGGCTATAGGCACATGTGGTGCGGTCCTATTTGAGATTCATAGAGGAAGTCGAGCGGGAAGAGTGATTGAGTGTTGCTCAGCAAATGGAGTATTGGTTATGGCCTATGGGGTTGTGTGTCATATGTTATTGGTTTCACCATGGATGTAATGAATTGCTTTGGTTACAGACATCAAATGTGTGTGGCTGTCGATTTTGATCATAGTGACTTGAGGTGCTTCATGTGTAACAGTGTTTGGATATGATCGCGCATTATAGCGAGGCTACGTGGAGTTAGGACCCTTCGAGGTAGATTCAGGCATTCTATTTCTATGAGGTGAGACGGGGTCTCAGCCTTGGGTTGTAATGGTGTTGATGAGCTTGAGGTACAACTCTTTCGTTTGAGTCATTTGTCCTGATTTGGGTATGTTCAGACCGTTCCTCATTGGTGCGTGTATTATGCAAGTTGTGGCTTAGGCCTGCATTGAGGTGTCGTGTCACCAGAGTGGTGTGTTGGATTCGAGGTGATCGTTGGAGTCATTAATGAATACGGACAGAATTGATTTCAGCTTGTTAGAAGGATAATATCGAGATTCGGCCCGGAAATCTGTTATGATATTAGTCAAAGGGAAGTGGCTTCATGAATGGTTGATCTGAGGAATGGTTACGGTTTATCGCGTGTTTCATTTGTTATTGGCAGTATATGGAAGTGTTGGAATAAGACTTTAGCTAATAAAAGGTTTTCTATCGGTATTTGGTTATTATGGGCAACTGCTGTAAATAGAGGCTATCGTTTCGAGTGTTTGGATTATGTGGTATATCATATGATTTCACCTGAGGTTGCAAGTATTATTACAGCTGGTTCGGGTTTATTCTGGGTATAGATGTGAGGTTATGATATTGTGTATGATTTTGGAAAGTGCAATGTGGTTCTATGGTTTATGGTTTAAATGGACTGTGAGATTTCGGCTATATTGTGTTGTCGGACCTATATGAGATAGGGTGACGTGAGATCACCCCGGGTAGATGCTTGGTAAAGTTATTCAGCTGTTGGTTAGCTTCTAGGACAACTCTGGGTACGCTCGAGGACGAGCGTTGGTTTAAGTTGGGGAGGATGTGACGACCCGACCCGTCGTCTCATGTATTACAGCCCCGTTTCCCCCATTTATTGCTTCTTCATGTTTCATTATCAACAACGAGTGAGTTATAGTTGAATTGAATTGGTTTGGATAGGAAATGAGACACTTAGTCTCTTTAAGGAAGGCTTAAACTGGAAAAGTCAACCGGACGTTGACTTATGAGTTCGAAGGTTCGGATATGATTTCCGATGATCCGGTCAGCTTCGGGAGATGATTTGTGACTTGGGGAGCGTGATCTAAATTGGTTTTGGAGGTCCGGTGTCGAATTAGGCTTGAATTGGCGAAGTTAGCATTTTGGCGAAATCCGGTTGATAGGTGAGATTTTGATCCGAGGGTCGGAATTGAATTTCGAGAGTTGCAATAGCTTCGTTAGGTGATTTTGGATATGTCTGCAAATTTTCAGGTCAGTCGGACGTCGCTTGGTTGGGTTTTTGATCGAATGCGAGTTTCGGAAGTTTTTAAAGAACTTAGGCTTGAATCCGATGAGAATCGATAATTTTAGTGTTGTTTGATGTGTTTTGATGATTGGAATAAGTTTGGATAATGTTTTAAGTCATGTTGGTGCTTTTGGTTGAGGTCCCGGGGGGCCTCAGGATGATTTCGGATGGCTAACGGGGAGTTTTTGGAATTTCATACAGCTGAAGGCATGCTGTTTCTGGTATTCTCGCTTTTGCGGGTCTTGGACTGCAGAAGCGGAGCCGCTTAAGCGGAGCTGTGATCGCAGAAGCGGTCCTTGAGGGCTTGGCAATTTCCGCAGAAGCGGAAGGCAGTCCGCAAAAGCGGACATCGCAGGAGCGGGTGGTGACCGCAGAAGCGGTCCTGAGGATTTTAAGTTAGACCGCAGAAGCGGTTATTTTGCGCAGAAGCGGGAGCTGCAGGTGAGGTATCCCAACCGCAGAAGCGAAACCTGGCTGAGTTTAAGTGAACAGTGTCTTCACGATTTTGAAAGAGAAGAAACATTTTGGACTTCGGACTAAGGAGATTTTGGGCGATTTTTGAAGAGGGTTTCGAGGGCTATCATCAGGTATGGATTCTTAGACTTAGATTATGATATTATGGTGTAAAATCATGGATTAACACTGAAAATCCAAGGAATTAAAGGTTAAAAATGGAAGTTAGGGTTTGAGAAAATTATGATGTAAAAATGGAATTTGGAGGGTCAAACGAACTCCGATTTTGGTAAATTTTATATGTATGGACTCGTGGCGAGACGAGAAATTTGGTGATGTGAATTTTGTAATTTTTCGAGAAGTGGGCCCGGGCTCGGGTTTTGCTAGTTTCGAGATTCT
>NW_017696854.1:0-3148 GCF_001879085.1 Nicotiana attenuata
AGCAGGATGAAATGGGCAAAGAGAATGAAGTAAGCCTTGAGCAGAGCTTGAAAAACATGCAAGGATTGAGCGGGCAAAAGAGTGTCTCATACACGGATCTATGTATGTTCCCTCATTGTACATTTGCCGTTAGGGTTCAAAACTCCAAAATTTGAGAAATATGACGGACACGGTGACCCCATTGCTCACTTGAAGAAGTATTGCAATCAGTTACGGGGGGCCGGTGGCAAAGAAGAGCTGTTGATGGCATATTTTGGAGAAAGCTTGGTTGGTATCGCTTCAGAATGGTACATGGATCAAGATGCCTCGCGTTGGCATATTTGGGATGATCTGGCCCGAGACTTTGTTCAACAATTTCAGTACAACATAGACATCGCGCCGGACAGGAACTCTTTGGCGAATCTTAAGAAGAAGCCTTCAGAAAGCTTCCGTGAATATGCAATTAAGTGGCGCGAACAGGCGTCGAGAGTGAAACCTCCAATGGATGAGGTAGAGATGGTCACTGTTTTCCTCCAAGCCCAGGAAGCAGACTATTTTCAGAATATGATGTCCGCCATGGGTAAACCTTTCGCCGAGGCAATAAAAATCGGGGAGATGGTAGAGAATGGGTTAAAAACGGGTAGAATCTTGAGCCAGTCAGCCATAAGGGCCACCTCCCAAGCCATCCAAGGCGGGTCTGGAGGAATGGCCAAAGGAAGAAAGAAAGAAGAAACAGTGATGGTGGCCTCGGAGGGAAGAAGGTATCGGGCTCCTAGACCGGTGTTCTCTGAAAGAACCCCTCAACACTATTACCCTCATACTGGTATGGCCTATGCTCCTGCACCTTATGCGGTCATGAATGCACAACCTTTCGGCCGACTGCAACCACAAGCTAACCGAAATCCACCTCCATTCCAAAGAAATCAATCTCCTTACCAAAACCAATATAATCCCCGACCACCGCAGAATAACTTTCGTCCCCGAGAACCGCCCAGGAGACCAAATTTTACACCGATCGGTGAACCTTATTCCAGTTTGTTCCCGAAACTCATTCAGATGAATTTGCTGCAGCCTATTCCCCAAAACAGGCAAAACCCCGAGTCTTCGTCTTATCAACGAGGGATCCATTGTGCTTACCATTCAGGAGCCGAAGGGCATAGTACTGATAACTGCTGGACATTGAAGAAGGCTGTGGAAGATTTGATTGAACAAGGGAAAATAGTGTTGAGGGATGAAGAAGCCCCGAATGTGACTAATAACCCGTTGCCCGCTCACAACAATGGGCCGGTAATCGGTATGATTTGTGAAGACAGGGAGTTTGATCCAGCTTTGAAAGCCATAGTTGCTATTGCCAATGCAGAAAAGAAGCCCAAGTTACCCCCGAAGCAAGGAAAAGGGGAGAGGGAGAACAAAACTGTCAAAACTGAACTTGAAAAGAAACCTGAGACAAAAGTGGAAATGAACTCTCTTAAGAATGGAATTCTCTATGTTCCGCGAGGACGCCAAGAAAAACCATTGGTTGTCACTATTTCGAGGAGAGCTGAGATAAAAGGGGAAGCACCAATATATGTACCAAAAGGAGCCTATGTGGTACGGGGGACAATTAAACCGCCTCGGCTGAGTGAGCCAGTGGTTATTGGACGCGTACCACAGAAGCCAATGACAGACCCCTCTGCAGTACCATGGAACTATCAGCAAACAGTGGTCACATACAAGGGCAAAGAAATTTCGGCGGAACTCCCAGGGAAGAACTCTGTTGAGAAATATTCGAATATGCAGGAAGTGAACAATGCCGCTCGGAAGCGTTTTCCGCCCAAGAGGCCAGTGAGTGCTGAAGAAGCAGAAGCCTTCTTCCAAAAAATGAAGATGCCTGATTATGAGACAGTGGATCAATTAAGAAAGTACCCTGAACAGGTGTCCCTGCTCTCATTGGTGACAAAATCCTCCGAACATCAGAAGATCTTGATGAAAACTTTGAATGAGGCATACGTGCCAATTGAAACTTCAGTCGAACAGCTCGAAAGGATGGCAGAAAGGTTTTTTGCCATCAACCAACTCTCATTTAGTAAGAATGACTTGCCTCCTGAAGGCGCCGCCCACAACAAAGCCTTGCATCTGACCGTCAAGTGTGAGGGTTACTATGTCAAACGAGTCATGGTGGATGGAGGATCGGGGGTTGACATCTGCCCACTCTCCACATTGCAGAGGATGGAGATCGGGACAGAAAAGATTCGCCCGAATAATGTTTGTGTAAGGGCTTTTGATGGTATTAAGAGGGATACCATCGGTGAAATCGACATGATATTGACCATAGGACCAGTAGACTTCGAGGTGACCTTCCAGGTATTGGACATGGATACATCCTACAACTTCCTTCTGGGGAGGCCTTGGATCCATGCTGCAGGAGCTGTGCCCTCTACTCTCCACCAAATGGTAAAATTCGAGTATGAAGGTCAAGAAATCGTGGTCCACGGAGAAGACGAGCAATCTATCTATCGTGATCCATCTATCCCATGTTTGGAGGCAAGGGAAGGAAGTGAGCATATTGTTTACCAAGCCTTTGAGGTTGTGGTAGCAGATCAGCACGAGGAAGGAAATCCTTGTCCTCAGCCTTTCCTGTCTAACGCTTCAATCATGGTGGCCAGAGAAATGATTAGACATGGTTTCAGGCCAGGAAAAGGGTTGGGAAAAGCCTTACAAGGAATATCTGAGCCAGTAACTCTACCCGCAACAGAAAAGTTCTTCGGAGTAGGCTTCCACCCTACCCCAGACGAGGAGAAATGGGCTGAAGAAAGAAAGAAAGAAGGATGGGTTCTGCCACAGCCATTGCCATATCTCTACGATACTTTTGTCAAGACCAAGTATGGCAAAGAAAAGGATGACGAGTTGTTCACAGTTGAGGAAATCGAAGACATATGTGGAGCTATGAGAGAAATGCTTTATGAAACCAACATGGTTCAGCTAGGAGAAGGGACTAGCACCGCTGAAATGCTCTATGTGGGGCCAGATGCTAAACTCAAAAACTGGAAGGCTACGCCATTCCCGATTAGGCGAGAGTCCCGGTAGACTAGCCCTGCCACCTTTTCTACATCTCGAGTTATTTCAGGGTGTAGCTCGGGTGTCTTTTTAGTTTCATGTCTTTTAAATTCCTGAATGTAAACCCTGTTAT
>NW_017696855.1:0-3148 GCF_001879085.1 Nicotiana attenuata
ACATGAAAGCCAAGAAGTGCAAAATGAAGTACTTAAAGCTTGGCTCGTTCATCAACGTACCACCCCCGATCGCTCGAGGTCACAAGCTTGATTCCAAGCTAGGTGCCCAGTTCATATCATCCAAGTGGCGAGAAAAGTGTGTCAATTTTTATTTTATTTTTTTTCTTCTAGGAGCATGGAAAAAAAAGGCAGTGGAAAGATGCAACAGCAAACCAAATGGTTGGAACTAAGTGTGAGGTACCCGCACGAAGGACCAAGCTTGGGAAAAGCCTGAGTACCCCATGAGCTGCTAGTGCTTCGGCCTTTGGCCTACCAGGGAGTTTCGTTTACCCTCTTATTTTTGATATGACATGGGGACATGCCATAATTTTAAGTGTGGGGTGGGAGACTTGCTCTGGTAGTGTATTGTAGTGTATATAGACATTGAGTATGTTGTAATATTAGATTGATGTTGTTGTGTATAATTGACTGTACTCACATTAGAAGTAACTGACTTGGCCCAACGACGGACACTTGTCGACGGGTCTCTTGAGGGTCATAGTCGAATCTAAAAAAAAAAATGTAGAGGACTCTTCCTGATGACGGACTAGGTGGACAGTACTCTTGAGGGAAGTAGTCCATGTAGAATTTTTTTATTTTATTTTCTTCTTTTAGGTAGTGTAGTACCTCCCCCTTGGTTTTTCTTTTGACCACGGTTCTTTTCCAAGGGTTTTTTCTTGAACCGGGTTAGGTAGATTTTTTCTTTTGTAGTTTTAGGATTAGATGGGTGAAGGTCAGAATATAACCCCAAATGTGCACACTTGCAAAGAAAAGAACTTGAGAGTGGACGTCTAAGCTTGTTTGTGGACTCATAATATATGCCTTAATTTTGCACATAATGTCTTGCTTGAACACTCGTATGATTGTGTTGATGAACTGATTCGGAATGAGTTACATGCTAAGTGTGTGTGAGTTGTTACTTGCATCCTATGCTTGCATATGATACCTAGAACTTGCCCTGTGTGTGTGTAAAGCGAAATAGAAGTCGTTTGGTTTTAGAGATGATTGAGGCATTTCTTTGTGCAACCCTCTATACTTGAGAATCCACCTGTGCATATTACCATAGTTAACCCCTTTGAGCCTGAAGCCTGTTCTTTGATAACCCTATAATGATTTAAATCGCTGTGTTTGAATAAGCTAATTGTTTGAACCTTTACCTCCTAGAAGCACTTGAATCACTAAAGAATATACAAAAGTCAAAGTGTGGGGTGGGAGAGAGTTAGTGAAAAAAAGGGAATCAAGAATGAAGGTTCTGATTGGTGAACTGGCAGTGTACAATAAATCTCAAAAAAAAAAAAAAGAAGAAGCCAGTGGTATCTAAAGAAAAATGGGGGTCACAAGTGAAACAAAATATGGAATAATGATTGGGTTGAACATGAAGGTGAAATAAAAGGAAGTGTGTATTAAAAGTGCTTAGGAAGGTTAGTCACTATATCCAAATATATGCTACCCGTCCCTTAGCCTACATTACAACCTATAAAGACCTCTTGATCTTCGACGGAATGGCTCGATTAGTGGAGTATTACACTAGGGGCAAGCTTATGGTGTGTCTGTGTGGCATGTGAATGCTCTTTGCTGAGAGCGAGTGAATTCTTTCTATATATGATTCCTTGTTGTTGAATTTTATGTGTGTATGGAATTTCTCTCAGCTTTTGTTTATGTGAGGGCATGTGACTCAGGAAGAAAAAGTGAGTTTTCACTTCTGTGGAGTAATTAGAGTGAACACAAGTGTGTCTTGGCATGAGAGTCCGCATCTAAGATATGATTGTGCACCGCTTAGGCCAACCGTTGATAATAGTAGGTGTGACACAAATTGGGGCAATGCATTGAGCAGTTAGGCCTAGAAGTGTGGTTTAGTTGCTCGAGGACGAGCAAAGATTTAAGTGTGGGGTGTTGATAACAGGGGAATTTGACTATAATCACGCCTTAAATAATCACCTTCTTGTGTAGTTTTTTATGCTAAAAGTGATGACAAAATGCTCTTATTAGTGATTTTCATGATTTGTAGGTGATATATGTATAAAGAAGGCTAAGGAGCAGTTTTGGAGTCAAAAGTGATGAAAAAGAGGCCAACTGTGAAATTTCCCAAGTGACCCGTGCAAAAACAGGCCGAAGATTCAGAGAACTGGGCCCACCGCGGTTCCACCGCGACCGCGGCAGAACCGCGGTGGGAAGCAGCTGCTGAAGATTGGAGATTCCGCGAGGGTGTTTGGCCGCGGTTCTACCGCGACCGCGGCAGGCCCAGTAAACTTCAGGGACCAAAGTGTCAATTACGGGATTTTTAGACCTAAACCCTATTTAAAACATTAGACTTCGCCCAAGTGAGGCATGTATTGATTTTTTAGGTTTCTTAGCAAGGAAAAACATTGTGAGAAAATACTCTAAACATCTTTCTTCTTTTCTTTTGATTTTATGATGAATTCAAGCTTAGTTTACTTTCCCATAGCCATGAGTAGCTAAATTCCTTGTCTAAGGCTTTGATGGAACCTATTGGGTGATGAACTTCTTGTTTATGTGAATACAAATTGCTAGTTTGATCTTTATTTGTTCAACTTCGTGTTCGTTGTAGTTAATTGACAGGATCCTCAATTAGCTGTGCCTATTTAGTGTGCATAACTTGGAAAAGAGTGCATATTTAGGTTATTGTTGAACAACACCACTCCTAGATTATTAGAGGAATCTATAATTGCGGGTTTAAAGGCGGGATTAGGAATAACGAAGCCTTGGGTGCAATCTAAATTGAATTGTGCTAAATAAAGTAAGCTAGTGTAGCTCGGGAGAGTGCAATAGTAGATACTGTAATTACTCGGGAGAGATTTGCGGTAAGATTAGCGTTCATGATTAATAGAGATGTGTGGGTAAATTTGTATGAGCATAAACAGAAGGGATTCCATCAATAGGGGAAATCATTGCCTTAGCTTTTTCTCATAATTGTTTACAACCCTTTTAATTTAGTTACAGCCATTTAGTTACTTGCAAGTTAGTTATTAACGAACACTCAACTGAGAATTTGAATATTTGAGAAGCTGGTTCTGAAGACTTAGTGGGTCTGAAGATAGCGGTTGATAGGTTAACTCTCTGTGGATTCGACCCTGGGCGTAATACTCGG
>NW_017696856.1:0-3148 GCF_001879085.1 Nicotiana attenuata
ATTGCTCGTCTTCTCCATGGACTACGATTTCCTGATCTTCATGCTCAAACTTTACCATCTGGTGGAGGGTTGAAGGCACCGCTCCAGCAGCATGGATCCAAGGTCTCCCCAGAAGGAAGTTATAAGATGTATCCATGTCCAATACTTGGAAAGTCACTTCGAAGTCCACTGGACCTATGGTCAATATCAAGTCAATTTCACCGATGGTATCCCTCTTAATACCATCAAAAGCCCTTACACAGACATTATTTGGACGAATCTTTTCTGTCCCGATTTCCATCCTTCGCAGTGTGGAGAGTGGACAGATGTCAACCCCTGATCCTCCGTCTACCATGACTCGTTTGACATAGTAACCTTCACATTTGACAGTCAGATGCAAGGCTTTGTTATGAGCTGCGCCTTCAGGAGGCAAATCATTCTTACTAAAGGAAAGTTGGTTGATAGCAAAAAATCTTTCCGCCATCCTTTCGAGCTGCTCTACCGAGGTTCCAATTGGCACGTATGCCTCATTCAAAGTTTTCATCAAGATCTTCTGATGTTCGGAGGACTTCGACACTAATGAAAGCAGGGACACCTGTTCAGGGTACTTTCTTAATTGATCCACTGTCTCATAGTCAGGCATCTTCATTTTCTGGAAGAAAGCTTCTGCCTCTTCAGTACTCACTGGCCTTTTGGGCGGGAAACGCTTTCGAGCGGCATTGTTCACTTCCTGTATATTCGAGTACTTCTCAACAAAGTTCTCCCCTGGGAGTTCTCCCGAGATTTCTTTGCCCTTGTATGTGACCACTGTTTGTTGGTAGTTCCATGGCACTGTAGAGGGGTCTGTCATTGGCTTCTGTGGTACGCGTCCAATAACCACTGGCTCACTCAGCCGAGGCGGTTTAATTGTCCCCCGTACCACATAGGCTCCTTTGTGCACTGGTGTTTCCCCTTTTATCTCAGCTTTCCTTGGAATAGTGACAACCAATGGTTTTTCTTGGCGTCCTCGGGGCACGTAGAGAATTCCATTGTCAGAGGAGTTCATTTCTGTTTTTGCTTCAGGTTTCTTCTCAATCTCAGCTTTGACAATTTTATCCTTTCTCTCCCCTTTTCTTTGCTTTGGGAGTACCTTGGGCTTCTGTTCTACATCAGCAATGGCAATGATGGCTTTCAAAGCCGGATCAAATTCTCTGTCTTCGCAAATCATACCGATTACCGGCCCATTGTTGTGAGTAGGCAACGGGTTATTAGTCACATTCGGGGCTTCTTCATCCCTCAGCACTATCTTCCCTTGTTCAATTAGGTCTTCCACAGCCTTCTTCAATGTCCAGCAATTATCAGTACTATGCCCTTCGGCTCCTGAATGGTAAGCATAATGGACCCCTCGTTGATAAGATGAGGATTCTGGGTTTTGCCTGTTTTGGGGAATAGGCTGCAGTAAATTCATCTGGACGAGCTTTGGGAATAGACTGGAATAAGACTCACCGATTGGTGTGAAATTTTGTCTTCTGGGCGGTTCTCGGGGACGAAGGTTATTTTGCAGTGGTCGGGGATTATACTGGTTCTGGTAAGGAGGTTGATTTCTTTGGAATGGGGGTGGATTTCGGTTAGCTTGTGGTTGTGGTCGGCCAAAAGGTTGTGCATTCATGACTGCATAAGGTGCAGGAGCATAGGCCATTCCCGTATGCGGGTAGTAGTGTTGAGGGGTTCTTTTAGAGAATACCGGTCTGGGAGCCCGATATCTTCTTTCTCCCGATGCCACCATCATTGTATCCTCTTTCTTTTTGCCTTTGGCCATTCCTCCAGACCCACCTTGAATGGCTTGGGAGGTGGCTCTTATGGCTGCTTGACTCAAAATTCTACCTGTTTTCAAACCATTTTCTACCATCTCTCCGATTTTTATTGCCTCGGCGAAAGGTTTACCCATGGCAGACATCATATTCTGAAAATAGTCTGCTTCCTGTGCTTGGAGAAAAACAGTAACCATCTCCACCTCGTCCATTGGAGGTTTCACTCTCGATGCCTGTTCACGCCATTTAATTGCATACTCACGGAAGCTTTCTGATGGTTTCTTCTTTAGATTTGCCAAAGAGTTCCTGTCTGGTGCGATATCAATGTTGTACTGAAATTGTCGAACAAAGTCTCGGGCCAGATCATCC
Organism: Nicotiana attenuata; assembly: GCF_001879085.1. Lineage (NCBI taxonomy): Eukaryota > Viridiplantae > Streptophyta > Magnoliopsida > Solanales > Solanaceae > Nicotiana > Nicotiana attenuata. The sequence goes on from NW_017696856.1 coordinate 2,139, forward strand.
CAAATATACCAACGTGAGACATCTTGATCCATGTACCATTCTGAAGCGATACCTACCAAGCTTTCTCCAAAATACGCCATCAAAAGCTCTTCTTTGCCACCGGCTCCCCGTAACTGATTGCAGTACTTCTTTAAGTGAGCAATAGGGTCACCGTGTCCGTCATACTTCTCAAATTTTGGAGTTTTGAACCCTAATGGCAGATGAACATGAGGGAACATACATAGATCCGTGTATGAGACACTCTTTTGCCCACTTAATCCTTGCATGTTTTTCAGGCTCTGTTCGAGGCTCCTCATTCTCTTTGCCATTTCATCCTGTTCTGTGTCTTTGGGGTTTTTGTCCTGCCCTGGTGTAAGCTCGTATGGGGGTGGCTGAGAGTAATTGTATACGGGATACTGGGGAGGATCTGATGGGAAGGCGGGGTTTTGGAATGTGAATGCTGAAGGATCAAAAGCAGGCCTTGGCAGCGAAGGTTGTGTGGTGGCAGGACATGGTGGAGCAGTGACGATGTTAGGAACCATTCCTGTTGGGAATACCTGGGGGCGGACCTCAGAAGGTGTTCCAACGAAGTGGGCAGTCATGGTAGGTTGTCCAAAAGGGGTAGGAGGGTGACTGATAGGGACAGTGGTAGCACCTCCTGCTCTGGGGAATAACTCTGGGAATCCGGGAATATTGCTTGGAGGTTCCTTTCCATTGTTCCAAGCATCCCACATTTCCATCAGTCGCAAGCGCAAGATTCGATTCTCTTCAGTTGTAAAAGATTCAGAGGCCGGGACCCCCGAGATGGGGCTATCTTCAGAAATGGGGACTGCGGGCAAAGTCATTTCTGTAGACATTTCCACACTTCCTTTTGATCTGGTAAAGTATTGATGCGATGCCAGCTTACCACAACCAACCACCGTTTCTAAAAGCTAGGCTGGAGTGAGCAACACACGGTTAGTTTGAGGCAAGTAACAGATAGGTAATCGCACATTGGGTGTGATGCACCTATACAGTTAAACGGTTGTCTA
>NW_017696857.1:0-3148 GCF_001879085.1 Nicotiana attenuata
TGCTAAAACTTGAAATGTATTCCCTTGTTCTCCAGGTGGGCGCCTGATTGCTAAAACTTGAAATGTATTCCCTTATTCTCCAGGTGGGCGCCTGATTGCAACAAAATAACGACGAAGAAAATTTCTGCCCCTGTTTCAATCAAAGAAAACTTTGTTAATGTAAAATGGTGACTAGCTGCTGGCATTCTTGTTGGCCATGCTCCCGCTTCTGACATCCACCCTGACTTGCTTCCTGGACTTGCCTTGACTTGCCCCGATTTCCCAGTTGACTTTCAACCCTTAAATCTCGATGACCCCCATGTTTACTTCATATTACTGTTTGGTGTTCCTGTTCCTTTCCTGTGAACCTTGCCTTTTCCTTGCAAATGTCTGATTATTCCACTGATTTTATTGATCCTTCATGTTTTACTTCCTTTGATATGTCTCCAACTTGTTGTGCCACTCAACTGGGAAGCTGGTAGTTATCTTTGACACCCTTATTTGTTTTTGAATAGAACTGACACTAAAACGTCTTATAGACAGATCTCAAGAGGATGAAATGCAATGACCTCAGGGGTTTTGAGGATAGAAAACTTTGGAAATGCATGAGTGGTAATGAAGAGAAAAAGACAAGACTTATTTGAGCGGAGAGGCTGATTCCGTTGATCGTGCCATGCACTTCGGATCCCAACCTAGTCTGTCCAACCAATCAATTGTTACTTACCACATTTGTTGCCTCATACTTTCACGCCCGACTTTTAACAAAACCCAAACCTTGCTTCTTTCACCATGTTTTAAACATCTTTCAACCACAGACTTCTTTATTTGCACATCTGAAGACTCATGTTCGCCTTACGATGCCCATGAGGGTTTTCACCAATAATATCTCTCAAACTCACTTCGCCTTACAGTGCCCGTGAGGGTTTTCACCAATAAGATTCTCTCATTTCTAATATCTCTCAAACTCACTTCGCCTTACGGTGCCTGTGAGGGTTTTCACCAATAAGACTCTCTCATTTTTAATATCTCTCAAACTCACTTCGCCTTACGGTGCCCGTGAGGGTTTTGCACCAATAAGACTCTCTCATTTCGTCATTTTCCTTCTGGCACCAGAGTGTTGTCCCCAACAAAATCGCTTTGCCTGCTTGTATTGACATCTGTTAAGATTGATCGGAAGGTCTTTCTTTGGTCCGTAATGTGGCTTTCGGATGGGTTTAGAAAGAAAGGTATAGAAGCTCAAAATAATTCGAACGTGGGTCCAAAATTACAACTTTCGGAATCATATCTCATGCAACAACCATAATTTCTGCCCCAGTTTCCCTTCCGGGGATTATTTGGATTTTTCTTTTGTTATGACTGAACCTCAGAGAGGCTGCCTACGTACCCTTTCGGGATCAAGTCAAACGTAGTTCAAATGACTACGTTCATTGTTGCGATCTTTCCTTTTCTTCCACTTTTGTTTTCTTTCCTTTTACTTCTTTTCTTTTCTTTCTTTTTTTTATTATTTCCTGTTTCATTCACTGTTCTTTTCTTTTCTCTCCTTTTTTCTTTTCTTTCTCTTTTTTTCTTCTTTTTTTTTCTTTCTTTTCTTTTCTTTCTTTTCCTTTTTCACGGTTTTTCTCTTATGTCTCCATTTTCTTTCCCTGCTCGGCCTTACGAGCTTGATTATTGATTCCGAAAGAGGGATATGCAAGAAAATATTTAAGGCTCAAAGGGGTAACGAGGGATAAAGTGTTTAGATAGCAGAACAAAATGCCTTCGTCATTTCAATCTCAAAATATGTCAAATACAATCAAGTACACAAAGACAAAAGAATCATACATAATATCTCTTGACTGCATCAGAATTGATAGCCATTTCTACACATTTTCCTTCCACATCTGTCAAATATAAAGCGCCATTGGACAACACTCTGGTTACAACAAATGGCCCCTGCCAGTTTGGGGCGAACTTTCCTTTTGCCTCAGCCCAATGAGGTAGGATACGTCTCAGCACCAACTGCCCTACTTCAAACTTACGTGGACGCACCTTCTTGTTATATGCTCTTGCCATTCTCTGTTGGTATAACTGACCATGACATACCGCTGCTAGTCGTTTTTCGTCAATCAGACTTAATTGTTCCAAGCGGCTTTTAACCCATTCATCATCATCAATTTCTGCCTCAGCAATGATCCGGAGGGACGGGATCTCAACCTCTGCGGGTATTACTGCTTCGGTTCCATTCACCAAGGAATAAGGAGTCGCTCCTACTGAAGTGCGGACAGTAGTGCGATAACCCAACAATGCAAAAGGTAGTTTTTCATGCCATTGCCTTGACCCTTCGACCATTTTCCGAAGTATTTTCTTGATATTCTTGTTAGCTGCTTCAACTGCTCCATTTGCCTTAGGACGATATGGAGTGGAATTGCGGTGCATGATCTTAAACTGCTGACATGTCTCGGCCATCAAATGACTATTGAGATTTGCACCATTATCTGTGATGATTACCTTTGGGGACCCCCAAACCGGCATATGATATTTGAATGCACGAAATCGACAACTGCCTTCTTAGTCACAGATTTGAAGGTTTTTGCCTCCACCCATTTAGTGAAATAATCAATAGCTACCAAAATGAATCTATGTCCATTTGATGTTGCTGGCTCAATCGGTCCAATAACATCCATTCCCCAGGCAACGAAGGGCCATGGTGCCGACATTGTATGCAATTCCGAGGGCGGAGAATGAATCAAATCTCCATGTATCTGGCATTGATGACATTTGCGCACGAAACTGATGCAATCTCGTTCCATGGTAAGCCAATAATACCCTGCTCGGAGGATCTTCTTTGCCAATATGTATCCACTCATATGAGGGCCGCAAACTCCCGCATGTACCTCAGCCATGATAACTGTAGCCTGTCTGGCATCTATGCATCTCAATAACCCCAGATCTGGAGTTCTCTTGTACAACACTCCTCCACTGAAGAAAAACCCGCTTGCCAAGCGTCGAATTGCTCTCTTTTGGTCCCCCGTAGCCTGTGTCGGGTATACTCCCATCCGGAGATATTCTTTTATGTCGTGGAACCATGGCTCACCATCAAATTCTTCCTCCACCATGTTACAATAGGCATGTTGATCTCGAACCTGAATATGCAACGGGTCCACATAAGCCTGGTCCGGATGATGCAACA
>NW_017696858.1:0-3147 GCF_001879085.1 Nicotiana attenuata
CACCATCTTGTACCATCTTTTACTCTACCCAATTACTCTCACTAGGTTTAGGTTATAGAATGACATGCATCGTATGAGTTCAACCACATTTTCAAAACCATGCATCGAGATCCCCCCCCCAGTTTAACCAGAAATTCAGTGAGAAGGTTAGGGATATTACCTGCAAGGGATGAAGATAAGCTTGAAATTTCCCGGCCCGGATGGTTTTGAAGAATCAAATTTTGGAGAAGATGACTTTCTCTCTCAAGACCCTCTCTTCCTCTCTCTTATTTTGTGCAGAAGATCGTTAAAAATGAGGGGCTGGGGGTGTTTTATTAAAAAGGGGGTCGGGTATAAAATTTAGAAAATAGAAGCCCGAGCAAGATCTGCGGTCGCATTCTGCGATCGCAGAACTGAAATGCGGTCCGCAGATTGGACCGCAGAATTGCCCCCAAAACTCTGATGATTCTGTTTGGGTCTGCGACAGGAATGCGGTCCTGTTATGCGGTTGCATTGTGCACCGCAGAACTGACCTTCACAAATCCTTGAGAAACTTATGCGACGATTATGCGGTCCGCATATTGGTTATGTGATCGCATAATAGACCGCATTTTCAACATTAATTTTGACAACTCTTCTGTTCCACTCTGCGGTAGAAATGCGGTCCGCATATCAATTATGCGGTCGCATTTTGGACCGCATCTTGACCTCAAGTTTAACCAAACCACAGCTTCACTATGCGGTAGGAATGCGGTCCGCATACCAGATCTGCGACCGCATTCTTGACCGCTAAATGGCATTTTTCTTGGAAATTGATTCTTTTGATTTTTACAAGCTTAGATCAATACCAAGGTAATTTTACGCATTCCTAACACATATTCGGAGTCGACACCACAAGATGCTAGGTTTTGAGCCAAAAATTTTACGGGGCCTCACATCCTCCCCCACTTAAAATCATTCGTCCCCGAATGAGGACCTATTTCAAGCTTTTCAATATTTCAAAGATCAGTTGGTTTTGAAAACATGTTATGCAGATTCCTATACCTTTCACTATTTCCCAAATTTCTTTTTAGAAAAATTTTGCCAGAGTTTCCTTTGTAATTTGGACATCTCCACCTGACAGAGGGCCCCCGAAACACAAATTCCAAAACACCATAACAGAATTACAACCATTCCTTCAACTGTCATATAATTTCCTACCTTAACAATTGCACACATTTGATCACTTGATACGTTTTGCTTATGAATCAGTTATTTCAAATGAATTTCACATAATTTAGCCATTTCAACACATTACAAGCATACAAGTAATTCATTACCAACTTATACAACCATTACTTGATTACTTAACACAAGAGTCTTTATAAGGCTTTCATTTACCAAAGAAATGTTCACATGACTTGAAACAATCCCTACACCTACAAGTCTTGCACAACTAGAGGGACTTCACTAGCATTTAGGAAGGAATCAACTTGGACACAATGGTAGTTGTTTTAAAGATAGAAAGGTCGCATAATTTCTTCTAGACTTGATCAAATAGATGGGGATATTTCTCTTTCATTTCTTTCTCCGCTTCCCACGTAGCTTCCTCAACTTGTTGACTTCGCCACAACACCTTAACTGAGGCAACTTTCTTATTTCTCAATTTACGGACTTGTCTATCAAGAATGGCAACCGGAACTTCTTCATATGACAACTCTTCATTAACCTCGATAATCTCGACTGGCACGATGGTGGATGGATCTCCAACCACTTTCTTCAACATGGACACATGGAACACTGGATGCACTAATGACATTTCGGGAGGCAATTCCAACCTATATGCCACCTGCCCTACCCTTTGAACAATTCGGTACGGCCCGACGTACCTAGGATTCAACTAACCTTTCTTCCCGAATCGCATGACTCCCTTCATAGGAGATACCCTCAAGAACACCCAATCATCAACTTGAAATTCCAATTCTCTTCGACGAACGTCCGCATAGGATTTCTGGCGACTCTGAGCAGTCTTCATCCTTTCCTGAATGATTTTAACTTTCTCCACAGCCTGGTGCACAAGATCCGGTCCTATTAATTCTGCTTCACCCACTTCAAACCATCCGATCGGAGACCTGCACCTCCTTCCGTACAATGTCTCAAATGGGGCCATTCGAATGCTAGCATGAGAGCTGTTATTGTAAGCAAATTCTACAAGTGGCAAGTGATCATCCCAATTACCTTTGAAATCCAAGACACAAGCCTGCAACATATCTTCAAGCGTCTGGATAGTCCGCTCCGCTTGACCATCAGTCTGTGGATGGAAAGCTGTGCTGAGATTCACCTGAGTACCCAAACCTTGCTGAAATTTCATCCAAAAATTAGCTGTGAACTGGGCCCCTCGATCCGAGATATTAGAAAGTGGAGTGCCATGAAGCCTTACTATCTCCTTGATATACAACTTAGCGTATTGTTCTGCAGTATCGGTGGACTTGACTGGCAAGAAGTGAGCTGATTTGGTGAGTCGATCCACTATTACCCAGATTGAGTCGAACTTGCGCTGAGTGCGAGGTAATCCTACCACGAAATCCATGTTGATCATCTCCCATTTCCATATTGGTATTTCCATAAGCTGAGTTAACCCACCGGGCCGCTGATGCTCAGCCTTCACTTGCTGACAATTCGGACATTTAGATACAAAGTCCGCCACACCCCTCTTCATACCATTCCACCAATAAATCTCCTTGAGGTCATGATACATTTTCGTAGAACCTGGATGCACGGAACATCTGGAATTATGAGCCTCCGCCATTACCCTCTCCCGAAGCTTATCCACATCCGGAACACACAGACTACCTTGACACTGCAATACACCATCCTCGTCGCCGAGTGAATTTCCGAAGTCTTGTTACTCAAAACTGCTTCCTTCATTTGAGCCAATGCTGGATCGATAAACTGCTTTTCCTTGACTTCCGCTACGAGTGACGATTCTGCTCCATTATGTACCATAACATTCCCCTCGTCTGATGTCAAAATACAAACCCCTAGACTGGCCAATTGATAAACCTCCCGAGCCAAGGGCCTTTGATCCACTCCCAAATGAGCCAAACTACCCATAGATTTCCGAGTGAGAGCGTCGGCTACCACGTTCGCCTTCCCTGGATGGTACAAAATGTTCATATCATAATCCTT
>NW_017696859.1:0-3147 GCF_001879085.1 Nicotiana attenuata
AAAAGTGCGCATATTGCTCAGGTGCCCTGGGGGCACGACATAGAGAAAATGTTGGAATCTGAAGAATGCAATTCAAAAGCTTATTGATGCAGGCGACATCGTCGTGAAAAATCCAGATGCAACAAACACTGGCCAAGATCCATCTCCTGTGCACAATGAGACGCATATGGTGGGCATGATTGATTGTGAGAATGAGCCGACAGAAGAAACCCAGAAGCAGTCTGCTCAGAACAACGTGATGAAGTATTGTGAAAATTCCAGCAATCTTGGTGTGAAATTCAGTGGCTAAGACGCCGTACTTGGTAATTGGGAAGCCGCTCCATCTTTTGGAGTTTTGGTGGTTTATTTTGTTGTCATTCCTGTTGTCCGGGTTATTTCAGGATTGTAATCCGGATATTGTCTTGTGACTCAAACCCTTCTATCCTTTCACTTTGTCTTGTTCGTCTCGTCGTAGTAGCTTGTGTAGTGTTGTTTAGGTTTGTTCAAGGGTTGTAACTCTAGTCTAGTTTGCTTGTTTCGTTGTTTGAACCCTTTCACCGTCAGTCTAATGCAATTCTCTGTTTTCCGCCATTTCTAGTCATTTTATTTGGTTCCTTTCTCCTTTTGCAATTCTTTTCATGCTGGTTCTGGTGACATGACATGCACGCATAATTCTCAGCCTGGTTTTAAAGGTCAGAAGCAATAAAACAATGTTAAAGATGTAAGGACAATCGAGGGATTTTGAAATCTCTTCGAGCCCAAATTGTGTGAAACTGGGTCAGATAGAACATAAAGAAATACTATTGAAACGCATCCTGCCGCATCAGGTTGAAGCCAAAGGCAAGTTTGCCCAATTGTCAGGGGCCGTTCATGGTAAGGAAAGTGAGAGTGTTGTCCAATGGTGCTTTGCATTCAACAGATGTAGGAGGCAAATGTGCCGATATGGTTATCAAGTCTGATACAATCAAGATGTTACGAATGTTTTCCCTGTTTTGCTTAATTGCATTTGTTTGCACTTGGCATGTTTTGAAGATTGGAATGACGAAGGCATTTTGTTCTGCTATCTAAACACTTTATCCTTTGTTACCCCCTTTGAGCCTTATGTATTTTCTTTCATACCCCTCTTTTGGAATCAATGACAAAGTTCGTAAACACAAGCATGGAAAGTAAGTGAAGGAAAAGGAGAAAGGAACAGTGAAAAGAGAGAGAGAAGAAAAATGAAAAAAAAAGAGGAAAAGAAAAGGAAAAGAAAAAGAAAAAGAAAAAGAAAAAGAAAAGAAAAGAAAAAGGAAAAGAAAAAGAAAAAGAAAAAGAAAAGAAAAAGAAAAGAAAAGAAAAGGAAAAGAAAAGAAATGAAAGGAAAGGAAAGAAAAGAAAAGTGGAAGAAAAGGAAAGATCGCAACAACGAACGTAGTTTTATGACCTGAACTACGTTTGACTTGATCCCGAAAGGGTACGTAGGCAGCCTCTCTGAGGTTCAGTCACACCAAATAAAAATCCAAAAGTCCCCAAGAAAACAATTGGGGCCGAGGTTGTGGGTGTTGTATCTGATTCCGAAAGTTGTAATTTTGAGCCCATGGTGAATTGTTTTGAGCCTTTGATACCCTTTCTTCCTAACCTTGTCCAAAAGCCTGCATTACGGTCCAAAGAAAGACCTTCTGATCAATCTTCGAGAAATGCCGGTTCAAGCGAGTAGAGGTGAACCATATCAGGGGCAACACTTCGGTCCAAACAAGGGAAATGAAGAATGAGAGAGTCTTGATGATAAATTCCCCAAGGGTACCACAAGGCGATGAAAGCTGAGAGAAAACAAAATGAGAGAGTCTTATTGGTGAAAACCTTCACAGGCACCATAAGGCGATAGTGAGATGAGAGAAAGACCAAAAGGAGAGAGGCTTGATGGTGAAAACCCTTCGGGCACTACAAGTCGAAAAAGAATTGTGATTCAAATCGGATAAGCGGAGCATTGAAGCCCAGTCTCACGGCAAAAAGGTACAACAAGAGCTGAACATCAGATTTGCTTGACAGAATAGGTTGCAGATGCATGTCAAGGTCATCAGAGTCGGTGTCCATATCCGATAGGTTTCTACGTTGTAGTTTTCTTGTTAGGAATCATCTCTTTCCATTGTCCTCTACTCTGTTCCTTTCCTCCATCTTCTCTCAAAAGAATATTTCTTCTATTTGGACATTCATGCATCATATGGCCTCTTCCATGACATTTGTGACATTGAATGGAACTAGAAGGTTTAGAGGATCTAGAATTGAAAGCTTTACCTCCCTCTTTCTCATCAACTTTACCTTTCCCCTTGTCTTCTTGAGGTTTAGAAATCACTTCTTGTTTTGGCCATGGCTTCTTGGAATTGGTGTTTGGCCGACTTCTCCATGAGCTAGCTTGCTGCCTTCTTTTATTTTGCCTTTCTATTTTTACAGCCAAATCTACTAATTCATCTATAGTTACATATTGTTGTATCTCTACTACATCAGTTATTTCTCTATTTAAACCATTAAGAAATCTAGCCATAGTGGCCTCTTCTTCTTCCGTACAATTAGCTTGGATCATAGCCATATCCATAGCTTTAAAGTATTCATCAACAGTCATGGTTCCTTGCTTCAAGGTTTGAAGACGCAGTTGCAGGTCTCTTTGAAAGTGGGAAGGCACAAACCTCTTCCTCATGACTCTCTTCATCTCGGTCCAAGTAGCAATGGGTGGTTCTCCATCTTGTTGTCTGTCTCTTGTAAGCTTTTTCCATCAAATAGAAGCATAATCAGAAAATTCAACAACAGCAAGCTTAACCTTCTTACCTTCAGAGTAGTGGTGACAGTCAAAGATGGCCTCAACTTTCCGCTCCCAGTCAAGGTACAAGTCTGGGTCTCTTGTGCCCTTGAAAGATGGCATCTTCATTTTTATGCTGCTAATATTATCATCTTCTACTCTACCTCGTTGTCCCCTCCTATCTCTTCCCACCCTATCTAGATTTACATCAAGATCATCAACAAAATCATGTATAGGATTTTCTTGATTTACAATGGGGGCATGGGTACATTTCTTCTATTAAGAGGCCTAGGATTATTTCGAGGTTGTACATCAGGTTGATTTCCCCTCCTAAGTGCAGCTATTGTCTCATTTTGTTCGGCAATAGTATCCCTTATCTCTTGGAATTGCAAGTT
>NW_017696860.1:0-3147 GCF_001879085.1 Nicotiana attenuata
TCTTCATTTTTCAATTCATTCCTCAAGTTTTCACTTCACAATCAACAGGGTTACAGAGTTGCGTACCTGGGAAAGCAAAACAAGAGGAAAGAGAGGGAATCAGCAAAAACAGGACAGTATCAGCAGCAAAGATCAACTCAACCAGCAATGTAACGTTGTTTTCCCAGTATTAAACTCGAACCAGCTCTGGAAATACCTAGATTTCAACTCATTTCAAACCAAAATGACTCAGGACTGGTTTCAGAGATTGAGGACTTCAAAATCACCCAAGAAATCAATGGAACAGTGTTTCTATAGAAATGTTCAGTCGTTTTTCTATTTTGGATTTTTTTTAGCTCTTCAAAATCTGATCTTAGCTTTTCTTAGCAATGCCTTTATAGGCAAGCTACTAGGGCAGCCTTAAAAAGTTCAGTTTTGCATTTGAGCCCTTTTTGAATTTTCTTTTTTGCTTAAAAGTCCCTAGATTATTGACTTGTTGGCCAAGTAAAACCTATTTTCAGCTTCTAGGAAGCTTCTTCGGGCTGTTATTAAAAGATTCCTTAGGTAAACTACCCAAGTTACCCTTTGCACCCCTAAAATTTACCTAAGTAGCACAAACAGGTGTGGGTCAAATTGACCCTGGGCTGAATTCACTCAACACCCAACCCAAACAAAAATTCAAAAACCTAAAGGCATGACCCTAGGCCCAAATCAAAACCAAATGGACTGAGGCAAGTAACAATGACAAAAGCAATCCAATATTCAAATCCAATTAATGAACTAGATCTAACAAATGCTGATTTTGCTTTAGGCTAAAATACCGAATTGAAGGTAACATTAATTTAACAGTCTATTATCAACCTAATTTTCTCAGAGAAGTCAGCATAAAATTAAAAAGAAAGCAGAAAACATGGGCTAAGATTTTGAGAAGGAGAACTGGAGAAATGAGAATAACTATGCAATTGCGCGGAACAAACTGTCCCCAAAAGCACGTTAGAGAAAGAAGAAAAGAGAAAAAGCAGGCAAAGAGACAAACAAAAACGAAGAAAGAAAGGGAAAAGAAGCTTACCGACTTAGGCTCAAAATCATCAGATACATCTGATTTAACCCCAAAATGGTGTAACTCGCCTACTCTTTGGCAAGAACAGGCGAGTGACATCATTCTGAGATTGACCAGACCCTGGACACTCAGAGAAACATGGAGAGATGAACTTGCATGGACGGAATTGTCTTTGAACCTTAAAGCTTGAACCCTAAATTCTATGATTCGAAGGGCTCTGGCCCTATTCGAGGGTGGGGAATGATGTATTTGGGATGAGGGAGGTCTGGTGGTCATTTGGTGTTATTTTGGGGTCGATTGGTAGTGGCGCCGCCACCGGAGAAACTATGGCGGCGCTACGATTCCGAGTTTTAAACTGATATTCGAGGAGTTCATGCCGGATTTGAGGGAAAGTTAACGGGGATTTGGAAAGAGGGGGGTGAGGAGAGTATTTGGTGTTAAATTCATGGCAGTTGGACGTCGGCCGCCGCCGTGGGCGATTTCCGGCAGGTGGCAGGTGGTGGCGTTACATGAGAGACTGAGGGGTTGTGAGAGATGAGTGAAAGGGTAGGGGGGACGATTCGGACCGTTTTATATTACATGAGTCCCAAGTTCCGGACCGTTGGATTAGTGAGATCCAACGGTCGTGATTAGTAGAGGGCAAAACGGGGTCGTTTAGATGGGAAGGGGTCTGGACTGGTTCAGGGGTAATTTTGGGCCGGGTTAGGCGTATTGGGCTGGGTTTTACCCGGTTTCAGGGGTGCAAGAGTTTGGGTTTGGCAATTTTGGCCCAAAGAAAATCAGCCTTGCTTATTTTCCTTTCTTTTTCTTTTTATTTCTTCTTTGATTAATAATCCTAAAATTAAAATTCCAGATTATCTGAAAATGTGAAATTAAACTAATTAAATAATTACAAAAATTATAAAAGCTACTTAATCCTAAATTAAAAGACAAAAATCAATAAAAGGAAAGAGTGTAAAAATGAAGCATTTTTTGTGATTTTCAATTTTTATAAAATAAGTAACTACCGGTTGATCCTAAGAATGTAAAAATAAAGCCTAAATACCATGCATGATATTTTTGGTATTTTTCATGATTTAAAACTTAAACAAGCACAAAATGCAAACGATTAAATAAAAATCCTACAAAATCCTATAAAAGGCAAATAATTGGAAAAATCTATTTTCTTTGATTTTATAGGAGCAATTCATATAGGGCAAAAATCACGTGCTCACAGTAACCATGCCGAATCTGGGGATTTCGTGCCTCATTATCTGCAAAACAGAAAGGTTAGACCCTATCCCCACCAGACTCGACTATTTAACATCAACAATTGACATAAAGCATTTAGTTCTCCAAATAAATGCACTGAACGCGATGATGTATGTTTGGGTTTAGGGAAACCCAGTGGACTTTGGATAGGGCTATCTTAAAGGACCATTATGTGGACAACATAACTGATCCGGCTAGGTTTGACGATGATGCATGCACAATTTAAATGGAGTAAGGTCTCTATGGGGTTTTAGACTGGTACCCTTGAGCGGACAACTCAAGGGGGAAGGCTCGGAACTGTTGACTACATCGTTGATCGACTAGTTTTACCGCAAATATGCCTTTTCGAATTTAGGGTGTAATGATATAGGAAGAGCGCAACCACTCATTATAAGCGTTGCTATTGTATTTGTTTCGGCACGAGTGGAGTATGATGTTGAGCATGATTATGCAATAATTAAAAGCATGTTGACATGTATTTGCACATTAAGAAAGCGATAAATACAGCAGTTTCATAATTTAAAGCGACAAAGGAAAGAAAACAAAGGGAGACATGTCAGTTTTGCTTCTAAAGAGGAAATTAAATGCTGAAAGGGAATTTAAACAGATAATTGCACATAGAGAGAGGTGCAAATTCACAAGAATAATCCAAAATGGTAAATCCTAAAGATCCCCAGCAGAGTCGCCATGCTGTCGCGCCCCCTTTTTTCCCTCCTCGCGGCGGGAGAATCGAGTTTATGACATTTTGGGTATGAGGCAACTTGCTCCTTTTGGGAACTGGGTTTTGCATTTTTTGAAGAGTCGCCACCTAATGATTTATGGTGAATTAGGACACCTTACAAGGTTCAACTACAACT
>NW_017696861.1:0-3146 GCF_001879085.1 Nicotiana attenuata
CCCCTTTTGCAAAAATAGCCAAAAAATGTCAAATTTTAATTTTTGTCATAAATAAGTCGGGTGATGCCATTCTTGTCTAAAATAAGCCGAATGTCCCCAAAAGGACGCCGGAAGGCCGCTTTTGCAAGAACAGCCACCCTGAGTCATTTTTAAATGGTTTGCAGGCACAACCTTAAAATCTTCCTCCCAGAAGTGCTGAAAGGCCGTATTTGCAAATCCAAGTCCTGTTTTCTAAATAAAGAATTTTTGCACAAATAGCCATTTTTCAAGTAAATCATTAAAGTCCCCTAAATAAATGTGCAGGATGAATTCAAGTAACATCGAAACCTTCTCAGTCCTGAGCGAGATCCCTTTGAAACTCCATATGTGGTGGCATGATTTGGGAAAAGGAAGCAGAGGTACTGTGGTCAAAAGTTTGGGCGGTCTCGTAGATTTATTGAACATCAAACCAAGGAAGGATATCATTGAGGCACTAATACCATTTTGGGACCCGACCCGTAATGTATTTCGGTTTTTAGATTTTGAACTCACACCTACATTAGAAGAGATCGCCGGATACGCAGGTCTCAGCGGGAACCTCCGAGGTAGATACCCATTGGCCCCACGACCGGTAACCCTTCATAGGTTCTTGGATTTGTTGAACATTAGCCAAGATATTCAAGACCCGCACCTGGCGGAAGGGTGTTGTACATTGCATTTCTTATATCACCGGTATGGTAACCCCAAAGGTTTCGAGGAACCCAACACAGGATTAACACATGCTGGAAATAAAGACAAATGGGAAGCCCGACGTGGATTAGCCTTCATGGTAGCCTTTTTAGGAGTGGTAATTTGTCCTAGAAAAGATGGTCACATAGACCTTGGCCTAGTAGGGATGCTAGATGTTGCCATGAAAAAACCTACTAGCACAGTGGTTCCCCTGATTGTAGCAGAAATGTACCGAGCTCTGACCAAATGTCGGGAAGGGGAGAAATTCTTTCAAGGTTACAATTTGCTCTTACAATTGTGGATACAGGAACACCTCTGTCACCGCACAGGCTATATGAACTACGATTTAACCGGGTTGAATTGTATTGCAGAATTCGAGACCCGGGTGACAGGTATTGATTTCCCTGAGGGTACTGAGGCCTGGTCGTCATGTTTAATATCCCTCGCCGCAGATAAAATTAAATGGGCTTATGGATGGCTTCCCGCTACTGAAGCTGTATACACATGAGCAGAGGTCTCTTATATTCTTTTGATGGGTATTCGAAGCATTCAGCCCTATGCTCCTTACCGAGTTTTGCGACAATTTGGAAGATTCCAGATGGTGCACAATGATGAAGACCTGAGTGGGCAAGTCATCGAGTTAGGCCCGAAAGCTGCATTCCCTGAAGGCAGAATCCGAAAGATATGGAATGAGTGCAGGTACCTCGAGCCTAAGACTATAGTACAGGACCGAGCCAGAGGTGAGGTAGATCCCAAATACTTGGTCTGGTTTGGTAAAAGATTTCAAATTCTGAGAGACCTGCCAAAAGGCCACATGTACAACAATTTACTAACGAAGCCCAAGTGCAATGGGATTGGTTGGCCATGGAAAAGGAGTACAGGGCCCGAATAGGAGCATTGGAAAAACAGGTTCAGGAGCTTCGGTTTGAAAACAGCCTGCAAGCCGCAGCTGATGAAGGTGATAAAAAGAAATTGGCCCAGGAGAATGAAGCTCTCAAGGCCCAAATCCAGCAAATGAAAATAGATGTCAGGAATCGAGAAAGAAGTCTATCCGACGAGAGATTGATAAAAGGGTTAAAGAAGCAAGTCCTGGACTCTCAGGAAGAATTGGGAAAATCTGAAGGAAACATGGCAAGACTTCGGGCACAATGGGCAAAGAAGACTGAGGAAAGAGCCCAGTTCGTACAACAAATGAAGAGAAACTATGAGGGAACCATTGCTAACATGAAAAGAAAAATTAATACTCTTGAAGAAAAGGCAGCTCGGCGGGACAAAGAATTTAAGGCCGAAAAGGAACAGTGCTATGGGTTAATCGCTGAGATGGAAAAGGAAATAAAATTGTTACAAGACCTTCACTTCCAGGATTCTCAGGTGCTAGAGGCTCGTACCCAACAGATAAGTCGGCTACTCCAAGAAAAGGGCCGAATCAGGGAAAGAATCAGAAACATTGCCAACTATATTGTCATGAAGTGTCAGGCCGGTGAGCGGATGGGTCGTACCACGTTCTTTGCCTCCGTGATAATATTTGTTCGCCAGGTCATGAACGATCTGGATCAGTTGCAAAAGGGTCTTGCACGCAGGCCCGCGGCGATGCCGAGTGATGCCCCGCGGGCCCCAGGATTTGAAGCTTTGATGTATTCTTAGATAATCGAGTCTGTATTTTTGCTTTTCAGTCTGGTTTTTGTACTTTCCTTTTCCGAAAAAAAAAGAAAAAATAGTCTAGTAGCTTTGTAATCGCAGTTGTTATTAATGAAAATTTGAAAATTCCCAAAAACAATTGCATTTATGTTTGCATTTATTTGCAAGAACTACGCTTGGTCTGATTCATGCGGGGTCATGATACGTAAGCAATCTCCATAGGATTCGACCGTACCCCTAAAAAAAAAGGGGGAAAGTACGAAAGAAGGAAAGAAAAGAAAAACAAGAGAGAAAGAAACGCAGAAAGAGAAAATAAGGAATCGAGAAAAAAAAAAAACCATGGCAAAGAAAAGGGAAAAACAGAAAAGGAAAAAGAAAAATGAGAGACAAACAAAGAGAGAAAGAAAAGAAACAAGAGAAAGGCCGGGATGACGCATGCAACCGAAGCAAACATGTAGATATTCATTTAACTGTATAGGTGCATCACACTCTAATGTGCAGTTACCTATCTGTTATTTGTTTCAAAACTAACCGTTGTTGCTGTCATACTCCAGCTGAGCTTTTTAGAAACAGTGGTTGGTTTGTGGTAAGCTGGCCTCACATTGCTATTTCACCAGATCCAAAGGAAATACAGAGATGTCGTCTGAAATGACTCTGCCTGCAATCCCCATACCTGAAGACAACCCCATCTCGGGGGTCCCGGCCTCTGAATCTTTTACGGTTGAAGAAAA
The DNA here is from genome assembly GCF_001879085.1 of Nicotiana attenuata. Lineage (NCBI taxonomy): Eukaryota > Viridiplantae > Streptophyta > Magnoliopsida > Solanales > Solanaceae > Nicotiana > Nicotiana attenuata. Next base: position 3,078 of record NW_017696861.1, read on the forward strand.
TCGGATCTTGCGCCTGCGATTGATGGAAATGTGGGATGCTTGGAACAACGGAAAGGAACCTCCAAGCAC
>NW_017696862.1:0-3146 GCF_001879085.1 Nicotiana attenuata
CGCTGAAGACAATGCCAGCTTACTCTAAACATTCAAATCCCTTTCATGCTCATCCAAGCTCGTGACATCCTTAGTCAACACCAAATCGCATCCTTGATCCTACTTTCAAATTTCATACCGCTCACTGCATCTAACAAGCTAGCATGCGATAGTATAAGAATTTCATCACAACTTCTAAACCACTAACATGGAAAACACTTCTCACATGGAAACCTTTTACTTAATTCATTCCAAGAGAACCATAGCACACACGGGTAAATTCTCACAACCGTAGAACATTCAAATCTTCAAGTAGTGGCCTAAACCACCACAACCCTTTCGGGATCCGCCTCCACATCACAGGCCATAATACTTGAAAACTTCCAAATGAAATCAATTACGGTGACCGACAAGCCTCATACGTGATGTTATGAAATGGGATCGAGTGGTACGCCTACCACGTGATGTTATAAAATGGGATCGAGTGGTACGCCTACCACGTGATGTTATGAAATGGGAGCGAGTGGTACTCCTACCACGTGATATTATGAAATGGGATCGAGTGGTACGCCTACCACGTGACATGAGGAAATGGGATCGTGTTGCACGCCTGCAACGAGAGAATATTGAACAAGAGAAAGTGGTTTGTTTTCCCTTATTCTGTTAGAAGAAATCAGATGTAGTTTCTTCTATTATTCTTGATAATCTGTTTTATCTGCTACCCCATAAGCATGTTCCCCTCCCAGTTTTAATTGTTTACTTTCCGCTATTATGTTGTTGTACTTGTATATATATCTGCACAGGTTTATCTGGTAGTCTGGTCTAGCCTCGTCACTACTTCGCCGAGGTTAGGCTAGGCACTTACCAGCACATGTGGTCGGTTGTGCTGATGCTACACTCTGTGCATCTTTTTGCACAGATCACGGAGTCGGAGCACCTTTTGGATAGCAGTAGTTGATTGAGAGCTGAATTCAGTCCAGAGATTTTGAGGTAGCCTTGCTGACGTCCGCATGGCCCGGAGTCTCTTTATCTTTGTCATTCGTTTGTTATCCTTGTACCGGAACAAACAGTATTGTGTTTTATTCAGACCTTGTGTTTAGCTTTCTATAGATGTTCGTGAGTTAGTGACTCCAGTTTGGGTAGAGGTTGTAATTGAATTTCCGCACTTGTTTTCAGTTTATTTATATGTAAAACTTCCGCTTTTATATCAAATGTCTCATTGCCTTAATATTGTCGATGTTTGCCTAAAAGGTTAATAATTAATTGGCTTGCCTAGCTCCTAATAGTAGGCGCCATCACGACTCCCAACGGTGGGAAATCCGAGTTGTGACTGTGGTCGAGGACCGATAGGTGTTATTCGAGATCGGTCAAAATTAACCTGTCATTAAGTCATGGCCGAGGGACGGTAGGTGTTGTTCGATATTTGGTGAACTTAACCTTTTGTTAAGTTATGGCCGAGGGCCGGTAGGTGTTGTTAGAGCTTGATCGAACTTACCCTTTCATTAAGTTGCAGCTAATGGCCCGGTAGGTGTTGTTCGATCTTGGTCGAACCTAACATTTCGTTAAGTTGCCGAGGGCCGATAGGTGTTATTCGAGCTTGGTCGAACTTAACCATTGATTAAGTTGTGGCCTAGGGCTGGTAGGTATTTTTTCGAGCTTAGTCAAACTTAACCTTTCATTAAGTTGTGGCCGAGGGCCGATAGGTGTTGTTCGAGCTTGGTCGAACTTAACATTTTGTTAAGTTGTGGCCGAGGGCCGGTAGGTGTTTGTTCGAGCTTAGTTGAACTTAACCTTTCGTTAAGTTGTGGCCGAGGGCTGGTAGGTGTTTTTCGAGCTTGGTCGAACATAACATTTCATTTGATAAAGTTCGATAAACGTAAATTTGTATGACTTGGAGAAAGTTAAAAAATTTGGGTGTTGGCAGGCATTCCAGTCCTAGTCCCGGTATATCTAGTGCCTTCATTGGTTAACTTGGAAAATCTTGAGGAGTCGGGCAATGAAAAAATCAGTCTGTCTTCATACATTCAAACTCGAAGTGTCCCTCTTGTCGCCTCGTTAAAAATCTCCTTGAGAAAACCTTAATGGGACAAAACTCAAGTGAGGGGAAAAAGAGTACGACTTGGGGGACACTTCTTATTTTCGAGAAGTTGAAGTACTTGAGGTGGCTGATACTCCAATTGTTTGGTAATTGTTTTCCTTCCATTGTCTCTAGTTGGAACGAACACTTGTTTGCTTTGCGTATAATTTTGTATGGTCCATCCCTATTGGTTCACAATTTGCCTTCTCGTGGATCCTTGTTTGCTTGGGTTTTGGCTTTGAGTACGTATTCCTCGTTCTTGAGCGCTCGGACCTTTGCTTTTTTGTTGTAGTAGCATTTCGCCAGTTGTTTTTCGGTGACAATCCTTATGTATGCCATATCTCTTCGCTCGTCGACCTCATCGAGCTCTTGTCTCCTACTCTCGCCGTTGCTGGTTCCGCATTCATAGGAGTACCTTAGGTTGGGTTCTCCGACCTCGATCGGTATAACTGCTTATGTTCTGTAGACCAGTTAATAGGGTGTTTCTCATGTGCTCGTCTTCGGTGTGGTCATGTACGCCCATAATACTTCTGGGAGTATTTCTGGCCACACTCCCTTGGCTTTTTCAAGTTTCTTCTTCATAATATTTAATATAGACTTATTGGTTGATCCTTCCTGCCCGTTGCCCGCTGGGTGATAAGGAGTTGAAAGTATCCTCTTAATATGACATTTCTCACAGAATACGGTGGTTTTCTTTCTCGTGAACTAGGGCCCGTTGTCGCAGCTTATTTCCTTGGGTAGTCCGAATCGGCAGATGATATTTTTCCACATGAAGGCGATTACCTCTTGTTTGCGTACTTGGGCGAATGCTCCTGCTTCCACCCATTTAGAGAAATTGTCAATTATAACAAAGAGAAATCATACATTACCTCGCCCCGACGCGGAGTGGACCAATGATGTTCATTCCCTATTTGATGAATGGCTATGTTGAGGTGACCGAATGAAGGTGTTTGCCCGCTTGGTGAATTATTGGGCCGTTCTAACATTGCTCACATTTCTTTACAAATTCTGAGGCGTCCTTCTTCATAGTGGCCTAGCAGTACCTGGCCCGTATGAGACACCTAACGAGTGCTCGATTACCAGAATGAGC
>NW_017696863.1:0-3146 GCF_001879085.1 Nicotiana attenuata
ATCTCAAATGCAGACTCTCATGCCAAGACACACTTGTGCTCACTCTAATTACTCTAACAGAAGTGAAGACTCACTTTTTCTTCCTGAGTCACATGCCCTCACATAAACAAAATCTGAGAGAAGTTCCACACACATAAAATTCAACAACAAGGAACCATATATAGAAAGAATTCACTCACTCTCAGCAAAGAGCATTCACATGCCACACAGACACACCATAAGCTTGCCCCTAGTGTAATACTCCACTAATCGAGCCATTCAGTCAAAGATCAAGAGGTCTTTATAGGTTGTAATGTAGGCTAAGGGACGGGTAGGATATATTTGGATATAGCGACTAACCTCCCTAAGCACTTTTAATACACACTTCCATTTATTTCACCTTTATGTTCAACCCAATCATTATTCCACATTTTGTTTCACTTGTGACCCCCACTTTTCTTTAGGTACAACTGACTTCTTCTCTTTTTTTCCCAGAGATTTATTGTACAATGCCAGCTCACCAATCAAAACCTTCATTCTTGATTCCCTTTTTTCACTAACTCTCTCCTACCCCACACTTTGACTTTTGTATATTCTTTAGTGATTCAAGTGCTTCTAGGAGGTAAAGGTTCAAACAATTAAGCTTATTCAAACACAGCGATTTAGATCATTATAGGGTTATCAAAGAACAGGCTTCAGGCTCAAAGGGGTTAACTATGGTAATATGCACAGGTGGATTCTCAAGTATAAAGGGTTGCACAAAGAACTGCCTCAATCATCTCTAAAACCAAACGACTTCTTTTTCGCTTTGCAAACACACAGGGCAAGTTCTAGGTATCATATGCAAGCATAGGATGCAAGTAACAACTCACACACACTTAGCATGTAACTCATTCCGAATCAGTTCATCAACACAATCATACGAGTGTTCAAGCAAGACAAGATGTGCAAAATTAAGGCATATATTATGAGTCCACAAACAAGCTTAGACGTCATACTCTCAAGTTCTTTTTAGTTTTTTTTTTTTTTTGCAAGTGTGCACATTTGGGGTTACATTCTGACCTTCACCCATCTAATCCTAAAACTACAAAAAGAAAAATCTACCTAACCCGGTTCAAGAAAAAAAAAACCTTGGAAAAGAACCGTGGTCAAAAGAAAAACCAAGGGGGAGGTACTACACTACCTAAAAGAAGAAAATAAAATTAAAAAAAAAATTCTACATGGACTACTTCCCTCAAGAGTACTGTCCACATAGTCCGTCATCAGGAAGAGTCCTCTAACTTTGTTTTTGGGTTTTTTTATTTTTTATAATTAGTTCCCACTTTGACCTAACACTAACGCTACACTACATTACAGCTATACATAATACAACATACAAACAGAGCAAGTCTCCCACCCCACACTTAAAATCATGGCATGTCCCCATGTCATATAAATAAAGTAAAGAGCAGAAGGGTTAGAAGACTTTCCTGAGACTCAGTCAGAGTCAGAGACAGTGCTGGGGTCGACATGGCAGGCTCTCCCCAATGCACGGAACCAGGCCATGAATCGGCTCCCAGTCCTGGATTCCCTCTGGGACATAGCATCCATCCTTGTGTGTAATCCATCCACTGAGGTGCGGAGATCCGCAACCTCTTCTTCCATGGACCGCAGCATAGGCCTGGTGGACTGTGATCTGGATATGCCAGTCCCAGAATGAGTGTATCTAGATGGTCCGGCACTGTCACCGGACCTCCTGGATGGAGCAAAAGGGAGCGGATCATCAGCCTCGTCATCTATCTCAATTGTGGTCCTTATTCCCCGGCCCACTCTGATGCTAGAAGCTTTGAGTGCTGCTTTGGGTGGCAAATCTCCATCGGCAAGATTGGTGGGGGTGTTTCTCATCAAGCACAGTGTGGTTACCAAGGAAGGGAAATAGAATCTCTTTGTCATCAGCGGTCCCCGTATGACCATTTCATCACCAATTATCCGGGCCGCATCAAAATCCTTTCTTGTCACAAAGCACCAAGTCAACAGTGCCCGATTGAAGTTCACGTCCGTTGTATTGCTGGATGGCAGGAACCTGCTGCAGATAACAGTCAACGAACACTTAGTCAAGTGGGTGAAAGAGTTAGAGTTGAGGGTTATTTGGTCACGTATCCAAATGGGTTGCCCCCCTGTGCAAAGTACATCTGTCATGACCTCCCATGTCACCCCTGGTCTGTCATGGTAATAGTCGACGTCACTGGTGAACGGAGGCAGCCGCAACACTTGGCGAATTGTTGGAACTATAACATTGACCACCGTACCCCGAACAATCACCTCCCTACCCAAGTGCAATGGGCAGTTGGCGTAAAATTCTCGAACCAGCATCTTGTTAACTGGTGCAGGGTCGTTAAATAGGAATTCCATTTCCCGCCTCCGTATTTTTTCATACATCTCCACCTTTTCGGCTCGGAGGGCTACCCGATCAATCGGGATCTCATGGAGGAAGGTCTTTGTAGCCTTGGCGTTGAAGTCGTCCTCCGCCAGTTCTGATTGGAATCTGGACTCATCATAAGTAGGTCGCTGGGATGGGCCTCCAGATCGCCTTTGTCTTTTGGGAGCCATATGACCTGCAAATAATCAAACGAACCATCAAAATATGCCCTAACTAGTGCCAATCAGATGGTTACTCAGACTTCACCACCCGATGACACCAAATACTTCCCCTTAATTCATTCATAACAACCTCCACAATAGCCCCATAATTTTCTTACCACTTCCGGCATAATACACCCCACACTTACTCCTTTCAATGTTGCACATGAGATACAACACCACCATATAGCAACTACAACCATACCACCAATCAACTACACAGCTTCAACCATCAATTACAACACCCCAAACCTAGGTTGGGCTTAAAACACCCCAAAAATATACAACACCTTACCAAAATTTCGGCCAACACATGACCCAATACCATACCACACCACAAAAATCTAGTTTAGGCCTCCAAGCCACCAAAACAACTTCACAATTATTTAATAATGGAGACCCAATCAATTTGGCACCAAACACCTCATAAACATCAACTACAACAATGGCAAACATAAAAGAAAGCAAAAATTCAAATTTTTACACTAATCCTAACTAGGGTTTAGTTGAAACTAATAACTTAACAAAATACACGACTTAGAAGACAA
>NW_017696864.1:0-3146 GCF_001879085.1 Nicotiana attenuata
ACTGCTAGCGGCATCAGATTTATGCTGGCTCCCAAATCACACAACGCCTTTGCAAAGGCATGACTCCCAATGGTGCATGGACTAGTAAAGCTTCCTGGATCGGACATCTTTTGGGCCATCGGTTTTGCCACCACTGCGTTTTAGGTCTGTGTCAGAGTTACGGTGGATAGATCCTGAAAATCAAACTTTCGTGACATAAGATCTTTCATCATCTTGGCATAACCGGGCATCTCCCTCAAGGCAACCATCAGAGGAATATTCAACTGAATTTGTCGCAACATCTCCATGAACTTTTTATATTGGTCTGCCTTCTTTTGTTTGACTAGTCTCTGAGGGAAGGGTGCATGTATTACCCGTTGTGCATTGTTTGCTGGCTTTTCTCTGGTAGGATTTTCTGGCACAAGAGGTTCCACCTGTTCTGCAACTTGCTCGTTTTCCTTTTCTGTGCCCTTCTCCTCCTGACTCTGCTCAACCACCACTTCAGTAAGTTCGGTTAGTTCTTCTACCTCTAAGTGAACTGGAGCGGCTGGTGCAGTATTCTTGCTGGCTTGTGCAATTTCCTGCTCCCTATCTAAATCTCTACCATTCCTGAGACTAACTGCCATCAGCTGATTCGGGTTTTGCTCCTTGGGGTTTATGTTTGTGTCTGCAGGTAAAGTTCCCGGAGGACGGTTGTTCAGAGCCATGGACAGCTGACCCAGCTGTGTTTCAATATTCTTTATGGCTGAATCATCCACTGCCAACTTTTCCTGCACTTTATTATTTGTCCTAATGAGTTGCTGAAGCATACCCCTGATCTCCACCATGTTGTTATCTTGCTGCTGAGGGGGTGGTTGATAAACCAATTGCTGCTGATTTTGCTGTGGATAACCCTGTGATTTCTGATAAGGCACTGGCACTAACTGGTTTTAAGGGTGCATACCCCCAGGCTGCTGCATATTAGGCCTGTACTGCTGATTTTGCTGCGGTCTCCACTGCTGTGCTCCTTGTCTCTGACCCCCATAGTTGTTGACATAATTCATATCTTCCCCAACCCCTTGATTTTCACCTTCTCCGCTCCATGAACACACATAGTACTGATTAATACACGGTGTACATAGTTCTCCATTCGTTGTATCAACGATGTGCACCTGTTTTGTACCCATCTCATCAATCTTCTTTGTCAATAGGCTCATCTGGGTCAGGAGTGTGGCCATGTTCTCTTCCTGCGAATTATTGGGATCAAGTGGAACTGAATGCACTATAGGTGCCAGTGTTGCACCTCTAGTCATCCACCCCGCATTTTGTGACATCTTATCGAGGAGAATTTTGCACTCGGTGAATGTTTTGCTTAAGAAAGCACCTCCAGCTGAAGCATCCACATTCGCTTTCAAGTTGTCAGCTAGACCCATGTACAATCTCTGCCGAGCATCTGGTCTGGAATGCCATGATGAGGACACTTCACAAGCATCCCTTTAAATCTCTCCCAAGTTTCTTGCAAGGACTCAGTGGAATGCTGCCTATACTGCAATATGGCATCAATTTGCTGTGCAGTCTTGTTAGGCGGAAAGAACTTGTTCAGAAACTGCTTGACTAATTCCTCCCAAGTAGTAATAGAGTTGATAGGGAGCGAATTTAACCAAGTCTGAGTTGCCCCGGTTACTGAGAATGGGAACAGGAGCAGTTTGATAGCTTCAGGGGTTACATTGGGCTGCCTTTGGGTCATGCAAATTGACAGAAAATTTTTCAAGTGTTGTTGTTAGTCTTCAATGCTTGACCCGGAGAACAGTCCCTTATTTTGCAGCAGATGCAACATGTTGTTGGTGATCTGGAATGTCTCCGCTTGAATTGCGGGCACAGCTATGGCAGTGGCCAGATTGTCAGATGTAGGCTGTGCCCAGTCATAAAGTGCAGCCTCTGGCACAAGAGGTGCCACTCCTCTGACATTTAAGTCAGCTGGCTCATCCCTGTTGTTTCCGTTGACGTTATCTACGTCACCCATGTCAAATTCGAGTTGGTGTGTTGGTTGAGGTTGTTGAAGTCCTTTGTTGGCACGGTTCAATGCCCTGAATATTTTCTCGGGGTCTGAGAGTCCTTCTAGTAGTTCTCCAGTCCTCGAAGAATTTCTAGGCATACACCTGCTTTCCACAAGATTTCAAACGTTAGAATTTCAATGAAAAGATTGGTATAGAGAAAACTGACTACACTTAGAATTTTTGTGTTTCTTTCAATTGTAATTGATAACACCGTTAATTCTCCGGCAACGCCGCCAAAATTTGATCACGCTCAACTGAGTCTCACAAAAGACTAAGCGGGCGTTGCAAATATAATCTGAGTATTATTGCCCAGAGTCGAACCACAGGGAATTAACCTATCAATTACTACTGTCGGATTCACTAAATTCACACAATCTGTTTTCCTAAACTTTCTGATTCACAATGGTTGATTTTCTAACAACTAAACACTAAAAGTAATTAATAACTGAAAATTGATTAAACTTGATGTGCAAATAGTAGAAATAAAGTCTAAGGCAATGGTTTCCCCCATTGGTAATTTCCTTGTTTGTATATGTCTTATAACTACGATTTAGTTGTCTCTAACAATCATGAACGCTCAAGCTATCATAATTCTTTCTCAAGTAATTATGATAATCTACTAGACGCACTCTCTCAAGCTACGCTAGCTAATTTCACAATACAGTTCACTTAGATTACACCCGGGATTTCGTTATCTCTAATCCAACCCCTAAACCCTCGGTTATGACTCTCGTCTATACTCGGGAGTGATGTTGTTCATACAATCACCTAAATATTCACTCTCTCTCAAGTAGATACATAATAAATAGGGACGGATAATTGAGGGCCCTTTCAACTAATCCACAATCAAAACATAGATGAACAACTAGAGATTAACAACCAAATCCAATTATATTAATAAAACAACCAAGTCATCCCCAACGGGTTCCACCAAAACCTTAGATTAAGGTTTTTTAGCTACTCATAACAATGGGGGGGATAGTTCCGTAGTGTTGAATGTGACTGATGTGAAAAATTTGAGGTCAATCGGAGATGATTTGGTTGGTTTCGGCATCGGTAGTAGTATTATTGAGATTTCATGTTGTTTAGGCTTGGATTGGAGGGTGATTCGTGGTTTTAGCATTGTTTGAT
>NW_017696865.1:0-3145 GCF_001879085.1 Nicotiana attenuata
GGATACAGGCTCAGGGGTGTGGGGCCCAGCCCCGTTGCTATGCTCTCCAGGCTAGACCAGAGGCAGAGGCCTCAGATGCGGTGATCACAGGTACGGTTCTGGTTTGTGATCGAGGTGCTTCGGTACTATTTGATCCAGGGTCTACGTATTCATATGTTTCCTCTTATTTCGCACCATGCTTGGTTATGCCTAGTGATGCCTTGGGTATTCCTGTATATGTGTCTACACCGGTGGGTGACTCTATCGTGGTCGACCGAGTCCATCGTTCGTGTGTCATAGATATTGAGGGTCTTGAGACCCGTGTAGACTTATTACTCTTAGATATGGTGGACCTTGATATCATTCTGGGTATGGATTGGCTATCACCCTATCACGCTATCTTGGACTGCCATGCCAAGACTGTGACTTTAGCTTTACCGGGTATGAATCGCTTAGAGTGGAGAGGGACTCCAAGTCATTCTACCCGTAGTGTCATAGCGTACGTAAAGGCTCGATGTATGGTCGAGAAGGGGTGCCTGGCCTATTTGGCCCATATTCGTGATTCCAATGCTGAGGTCCCTTCCATAGACTCTGTGCCTACTGTCCGGGAGTTTTCCGATGTTCCCTTCAGACCTGCCGGGCATGCCACCCGACAGGGATATTGACTTCTGCATTGATTTGGCTCCGGGCACTCAGCCCATTTCTATCCCGCTGTATCGTATGGCCCCGCCTGAGTTGAAGGAGTTAAAAGAATAGTTGCAGGATTTGCTGGAGAAGGGTTTCATTAGACCCAGTGTGTCTCCTTGGGGTGCGCCGGTGTTATTTGTCAAGAAGAAGGATGGGTCAATGAGGATGTGTATTGATTACTGGCAATTGAACAAGGTAACGGTCAAGAATAAGTACCCACTGCCGAGGATTGATGATTTGTTCGACCAGCTTCAGGGTGCCAGGGCATTCTCCAAGATTGACTTGCGATCTGGCTACCATCAGTTGAGGATTAGGGCATCCGATGTCCCTAAGACAGCCTTCCGCACTCGGTATGGGCATTACGAGTTCCTGGTTATGTCATTTGGGTTGACCAATGCCCCAGCAGCATTTATGGAGTTGATGAACCGAGTGTTCAGGCCATATTTGGACATGTTCGTGATAGTCTTTATTGATGATATTTTGGTGTACTCCAGCAGCCAGGAGGAGCACGAGCAGTACCTTAGAGTGGTTCTTCAGACTCTGAGGGATAGTCAGTTATATGCCAAGTTCTCCAAGTGTGAGTTCTGGCTGACTTGAGTTGCATTCCTGGGTCACGTTGTATCAGCTGAGGGTATTCAGGTGGACCCAAAGAATATAGAGGCAGTCAAGAACTGGCCTAGACCAGCATCAGCTACAGAGATCCGGAGTTTCTTGGGGTTGGCAGGCTACTACAGACGGTTCGTGGAGGGATTCTCATCTATTGCAGCCCCGATGACCAGATTGACCCAGAAGGGTGCCGAGTTCAGATGGTCGGAGGAGTGTGAGGCGAGCTTTCAGAAGCTCAAGACAGCTCTGACTACGGCACCGGTGTTGGTTCTGCCCACAGGTTCAGGGCCCTATACTGTTTATTGTGATGCTTCCCGTGTTGGGCTTGGAGCAGTGTTGATGCAGGATGGCAAGGTCATTACCTATGCTTCGAGGCAGTTGAAAATTCCTGAGAAGAACTATCCAGTGCATGATCTGGAGTTGGCAGCCATTGTCCGCGCCTTGAAGATTTGGAGGTACTATTTGTATGGCGTGACGTGCGAGGTGTTCACCGATCATAAGAGCCTGCAGTACTTATTTATGCAAAAGGATTTGAATTTGAGGCAGAGGAGGTGGCTAGAGTTTTTGAAAGATTATGATGTTACTATCTTATATCACCCGGGTAAGGCCAATGTGGTGGCCGATGCATTGAGTAGAAAGTCCGCCAGCATGGGTAGTCTTGCTTATATCCCGGTCAGCCAGAGACCGCTTGCTTTAGATGTTCAGGCTTTGGCCAACCGATTTGTGAGATTAGACATTTCTGAGCCTAGCAGAGTGTTGGATTGCACGGTCGCTCGTTCTTCTCTATTGGAGCGTATCCGTGATCGGCAATTTGATGATCCCCATTTGTGTGTCCTGAGAGACACGGTACAGCGAGGTGGTGCCACGAAGGTGACCTTAGATGATGATGGTGTTTTGAGATTGCAGGGGCGAGTTTGTGTGCCTAATGTTGATGGGATTCGAGAGTTGATCTTAGCGGAGGCCCATAGTTCTCGGTATTCTATTCACCCGGGCGCCGCGAAGATGTATCAGGACTTGCGGCAGCATTATTGGTGGCGTAGGATGAAGAAGGACATTGTTGCGTATGTGGCTCGTTGTCTGAACTGTCAGCAGGTCAAGTATGAGCATCAGAGACCCGGTGGTTTGTTTCAGAGGATTGAGCTCCCCGAGTGGAAGTGGGAGAGGATTACCATGGATTTCATTACTGGACTTCCGCTGACTCGGAAGAAGTTTGATGCTATTTGGGTCATTGTTGATAGGCTGACCAAGTCAGCGCATTTCATTCCAGTGGCAGTCTCCTATTCATCCGAGAGGTTAGCTGAGATTTATATCCGGGAGATTGTTCGCCTTCATGGAGTGCCGGTATCTATCATTTCGGATCGGGGTACGCAGTTTACCTCGCGCTTCTGGAGAGCGGTTCAGCAGGAGTTAGGTACCCAGGTTCAGTTGAGCACAGCGTTCCATCCTCAGACGGACGGTCAGTCCGAGCGGACTATTCAGATTTTGGAGGATATGCTCCGGGCTTGTGTTATTGACTTTGGAGGTTCATGGGATCAGTTCTTGCCTTTTGCAGAGTTTGCCTACAATAACAGCTACCAGTCGAGCATCCAGATGGCTCCTTATGAGGCCTTATATGGTAGGCGGTGTCGGTCTCCGATTGGATGGTTCGAGCCGGGAGAGGCTCGGTTGATAGGTACAGATTTAGTTCAGGAGGCCTTGGAGAAGGTCAAGGTCATTCAGGACAGACTTCGTTCAGCTCAGTCTAGGCAAAAGAGCTATGCAGATCGTAAGGTTCGAGATGTAGCTTTCATGGTTGGTGAGCGGGTATTGCTCCGGGTGTCGCCTATGAAGGGCATGATGAGGTTCGGAAAGAAGGGCAAGCTTAGCCCTAGGT
>NW_017696866.1:0-3145 GCF_001879085.1 Nicotiana attenuata
GTTGGAAATAAGATGAGGCTCGTGGCACTCTGAAATGCAACTAGGGGATGTCGTACCCTATGTTTGCAACAAAAAGTAAGGCAACCAGGGGATGTAGTACCCTGTGTTGGAGATAGGGTATTGATTACATATAATGAAACTAAAAATGGCATGTTTACATGTATGTTGGAAAAAAATCAAGGATTTGAGAACTTCACTTGGTGGTGTTCGTGTTTTCACAAACTATTTCTTTTGTTCTGTTATTGTTCTGAACAAAGAAAGATTCATTAGTTTTAAAATGGTGGTCGGTTTGTGGCCTTGATTATTTCACTCCCTTGACTCAGCTCATCTTCTTAAATGACTTCAACTGCAACTAGTTATTTCCTGAATACCAACTGCATTTCTGATTCTGGAGAACCTTTAGCTTTTCCAAACTTTGCCATGACGGTACTTAACCTTTTTCAACTTTATTTGCCTTTGTGGGCATTTCACTTTTGACTTCTTTCAAAGTTTTTCATTTCAAAGCATCGGCCAATCATGGACAGTCGGGGTCGACTTGATGCATTTGTCGAGGCTGGGCGCCTTTTGAATATATCAGCTCGCTTCAAACGAGAACCCTATAAATCGGTCTTGCCATCTTTTCTTTGCCTTATTTTTTGAACAAAGTTAGACCGAAAGGGATTCAAAGAAAAAAACAAACAAACAATACAATAGAGAATGAGTTTAGAACAAGAGGTGTCCCTTTCAGGGAACAGAAATACGGACTTATATGGGAGTACATGCAGACTTCAATAAACATGACATGCCTTTTGGACTAGATGCCTGATCTATATAAACCATCCGATTCTCAAAAACTCATCACAAATTTTGACTTGAAACTCCGAAACCTTGCTCATGATTGTGTTAATTCCATGGTTATGTGAATCCTCTTTTCGACCAACAGTGCCCTTTGTGGGTTTTCACTAGCTGATCTCTCTCATTTCTCTTCTTGCCATCGTCTTATAGTGCCCTTTGCGAGTTTTCACTAATAAGACTCTCTCATTTTTTTTTCTCTACTTACCATCGCCTTACGGTGCCCGATGGTTTTCATCCATAAGACTCTCTCATTTTATTTCTCTCATTTTGATTGTATCAGATCCAAACGATTGTATCCTCTAATTCTATAATCATTCTCGCTGATTGATCGGAAGGACTTGAAAGGATTTGGGTAAAAAGAATTTGGATTGAATTACAACTTTGGAACCTTTCAGGCAAAACCATTGCCGAAACATTATAATATCTACCCAGTTTCACTTTTTGGGGAATTTGGATTTTTATTTTAGTGTGACTGAACCTCAGAGAAAGGCTGCCTACGTATCCTTTCGGAATCAAGTCGAACGTAGTTCGGGAAACTCTATTTTTGATTTTCTTTTGTTTTTGTTTTTTTTTTCATTTTTGTTTTTTTTTCATTTTTGTTTTCTTTTGCTCTTTTTTTTCCTTTCTTTTTTTTCTTTTATTTTTCTTTTATTTTTGTTTTTTTTGTTATTTTTTGTTTTTTTGTTTTTTTTCTTTTCTTTGTCATTTTATAATAACTTCCAGGTTCCAAAGAGGGTAATCAAAGATAGGGAACCGGCTCAAAGGGTTTGCAAAAAAGGTTAATGGTGTTTGGGTAGTGAGAAAGAAAGCCTTCGTCATCCCAGTTAGAGAATGTTAACACCGAGTAGTGAGTCAAACATACTACCTTCTGACTTCATCTGATTTGACTGTTGTCTCGGGGACGTTTCCTTTTATGTCTCCCCAATACAACGGACCTATGCAATACTCTTGTTACAATGTATGGACCTTTGAAATTTGGAACAAATTTTTCCTTAGTTTCTTCATGGTGCGGGAGAATATGTCTCAAGACGAGTTGCCCCACTTCAAATTTCTTGGGACGTACTTTTTATTGTAAGCATGGGCCATTCTTTGTTGTACAACTGCCCATGGTAGCCTCCGGCGATCACTTTCCATCAATCAAAGACAATGTTTCAATCGGGTCTTGACTCAATCTTCATCATCTATCTCGGCTTCAACAATGATCCAAAGAGAGGGAATCTCATTTTCGTTCCAATTCTTTGTTTATTTTCTTACAAGCCTTATCTTCAACAAATTATGTTTCTTGGTTCATTATTTTGAAATCTGACAGCGTTTTAGGATCTGGGCATGAAATCCGCAAGCATGTCACGTTATTAAAATCTGCATTTACAGAACTGAAAAGAGAATAAGAAAGGTGACAAGATTAAGAAAACAGACATTCATGAATGATGAAATATTGATTTCATTCATTTGAATATTTTAAAAAAAAAAAGATAGAAGGGTTTACATCAGAATGTAAGACAGTACAGTAAAAATATTCGGATGACATACTGAAATAACTCGAAAGGCAGAAAAGATAGCAAGATCGGCTACCGAGACTCCGTCTGATATGAAAAGTTTCTGGGTTGGTGCCCGTTTTTTTATTTCTCTTCTGCCGCGGCAATGGCTACTATGGCTTTCAATGCTGGATCAAATTCCCCATCATAAAATCATCCCGAGCAGGCAATGTCCTGTTGCTCAGATCTGGTAAAGTCAACCCCATATTTGCCTTCATTTTTTTATTTTTCACCGTCAACTTGCCTACTTGCCTTTTCGTGACCTTGGATCAACAACAGTGGTGCTTCTTCCATTTGTTGAGAAGATGCTTTTACTTCCGAGGGATCTTGGATTGTTTGTGTGACTCACCATTGCAAACCAACAAACCGACCACCTTTAACTAGCTTTTATTTCAAAACAACAAGCATGTTTGAATAAACACTCTCTCTTCTTCTATTTTTTTTTTAACCACTTTTTCTCTTCTCTTTTTTATTTACTTAATTTTTTTTCAAAATGATGCGATCGAACCTGATGTGGGTTGCCTACGTATCATGTGGAGACATGAATCAGATCTTGGGTAGTTCGGGAAATCAGAACTGAAGTACACTAAACTAACTCCTTTTTTTTCTTTTTTATGTGAATTCAGACTATCAGAACTTCTACACTAAGAAAATTTTTTTGGGTTTTAGTAATTTATTTTTATTTTTTAGAAAGTAAGGACTTCCAAAGTAAGAAAGAAAATATTTTTAGAGTTTTTAAATTTGTATGTCTCAAAGAAAACATCTAAAGAAGGAAT
>NW_017696867.1:0-3145 GCF_001879085.1 Nicotiana attenuata
AGCACCCATCAGCGCACCACCACTCCGCTACTCTCAGCAGCCGAGGGCTTGTTACACGTGTAGCGACACGAGGCACATTGCTAGGTTTTGCCCTCGAGCTTCGGACAGCTCTTAGCAGGGTCCTCGCCCTATGATTCAGGCATCAGGTGATCCGCAAGCCGCCCAGCCAACTAGAGGCGGGGGTAGAGGCCATAGAGGTGGAGGTAAGGACCATAGAGGTGGAGCTCGGACCGCCAGAGGTAGAGGCCAGCCAGCAGCCGATCGTCCCAGAGATATGGTTCAGGGAGGTGGGGCCCAGCCCCGGTGTTATGCTCTTCCAGCCAGGCCAGAGGCTGAGTCTTCAGATGCAGTCATTACAGGTACTATTCTGGTCTGTGATAGGGATGCTTCAGTGCTATTTGACCCTGGGTCTACGTATTCATATGTGTCGTCCTATTTTGCACCCTACCTGGTTATGCCTAGTGATGCTTTGGGTATTCCTGTTTATGTATCTATACCGGTGTGGGATTCTATAGTGGTCGACCGAGTTCATCGTTCCTGTGTGGTAGTATTTGAGGGTCTTGAGACCCGTGTTGATTTATTGCTCTTAGACATGGTGGATTTCGATGTTATATTAGGGATGGATTGGTTGTCCCCGTGTCATGCTATCTTGGATTGTCATGCCAAGACCGTGACCTTGGCTTTACCATATTTGCCCCGTTCGGAGTGGCGAGGGATCCCAGGTCATGCCACTCGCAGTGTTATCTCATATGTGAAGGCTCGACGCATGGTCGAGAAGGGGTGTTTAGCTTATCTGGCGTATGTTCGCGATTCCAGCGCAGAGGTCCCTTCTATTGATTCTGTTCCTATTGTTCGGGAGTTCCCCGAGGTTTTCCCTTCAGACCTGCCGGGTATGCCGCCCGACAGGGATATTGACTTTTGTATTGACCTGGCTCCGGGCACTCAGCCCATTTCCATTCTGCCGTATCGCATGGCCCCGCCAGAGTTGAAAGAGTTAAAGGATCAGTTGCAGGACTTGTTGGAGAAGGGTTTCATTAGACCCAGTGTTCCTCCTTGGGGTGCGCCGGTGTTATTTGTGAAGAAAAAGGATGGTTCGATGAGGATGTGCATTGATTACCGGCAATTGAACAAAGTGACGATTAAGAACAAGTATCCACTGTCGAGGATTGATGATTTGTTCGACCAGCTTCAGGGTGCGAAGGTGTTTTCAAAGATAGACTTGAGATCTGGCTACCATCAGTTGAGGATTAGGGCATCTGATGTCCCTAAGACAGCATTCCGCACTCGTTATGGGCATTATGAGTTTTTGGTCATGTCATTTGGGTTGACCAATGCCCCAGCAACATTTATGGAGTTGATGAACCGAGTGTTCAGGCCATATTTGGACATGTTCGTGATAGTCTTTATTGATGATATTTTGGTGTACTCCCGCAGCCAGGAGGAGCACGAGCAGCACCTTAGGATGGTTCTTCAGACTCTGAAGGATAGTCAGTTATATGCCAAGTTCTCCAAGTGTGAGTTCTGGTTGAGTTCGGTTGCATTTCTAGGTCACGTTGTATCAGTAGAGGGTATTTAGGTGGACCCGAAGAAGATAGAGGCAGTCAAGAACTGGCCTCGACCGGCATCAGCTACAGAGATTTGGAGTTTCTTAGGGTTAGCAGGCTACTATCGTCGGTTCGTGGAGGGGTTTTCATCTATTGCAGCCCCGATGACCAGATTGACCCAGAAGGGTGCCAGTTCAGATGGTTAGATGAGTGTGAGGCGAGCTTTCAGAAGCTCAAGGCAGCTCTGACTACGGCACCGGTATTGGTATTACCCACAAGTTCAGGGCCTTATATAGTCTATTGTGATGCTTCCCGTATTGGGCTTGGTGCAGTATTGATGCAGGATGGCAGAGTCATAGCCTATGCTTCGAGGTAGTTGAAGATCCACGAGAAGAATTATCCGGTTCATGATCTAGAGTTGGCAGCCATCATTCATGCTTTGAAGATTTGGAGGCATTACCTATATGGTGTGACGTGTGAGGTGTACACTGATCACAAGAGTATGCAGTACTTGTTCAAGCAGAAGGAGTTGAACTTGAGGCAGAGGAGGTGGTTGGAGCTATTGAAGGATTATGATGTTACTATTTTGTATCACCCGGGGAGAGCCAATGTGGTGGCCGATGCATTGAGTAGGAAGTCCGCCAGCATGGGTAGTCTTGCTTATATTCCAGCCAGCCAGAGGCCGCTTGCTTTGGATATTCAGGCCTTGGACAATCGGTTTGTGAGGTTGGACATTTCTGAGCCTAGCAGAGTGTTAGCTTGCACGGTCGCTCATTCTTCATTATTGGA
This sequence comes from Nicotiana attenuata, assembly GCF_001879085.1. NCBI lineage: Eukaryota > Viridiplantae > Streptophyta > Magnoliopsida > Solanales > Solanaceae > Nicotiana > Nicotiana attenuata. The sequence continues at coordinate 2,334 of NW_017696867.1, forward strand.
GTGTATCCGTGGTCGGCAGTTTGATGATCCCCATTTGTGTGTCCTGAGAGACACGGTGCAGCGTGGAGGTGCCACGAAGGTGACCTTAGATGATGATGGTGTTTTGAGATTGCAGGGGCGAGTTTGAGTGCCCAATGTCGATCGGATTCGAGAGTTGATCTTAGTGGAGGCCCATAGTTCTCGGTATTCCATTCACCCGGGTGCCGCGAAGATGTATCAGGACTTGCGGCAGCATTATTGGTGGCGTAGGATGAAGAAAGATATTGTTGCATATGTGGCTCGATGTTTGAACTGTCAGCAGGATAAGTATGAGCATCAGAGGCCTGGTGGTTTGTTTCAGAGGATTGAGCTTCCCGAGTGGAAGTGGGAGAGGATTACCATGGATTTCGTTACTGGACTTCCGTTGACCCGGAAGAAGTTTGATGCTATTTGGGTCATTGTTGATAGGCTAACCAAGTCAGCGCATTTTATTCCTGTTGCAGCCACTTATTCATCGGAGAGGTTAGCTGAGATCTACATACGAGAGATTGTTCGCCTTCATGGGGTGCCGGTATCTATTATTTCGGATCGGGGTACGCAGTTTACCTCGCGCTTCTGGAGAGCAGTTCAGCAGGAGTTGGGCACCCAGGTTCAGTTGAGCACAGCGTTCCATCCTCAGACGGACGGCCAGTCCGAGCGGAGTATTCAGATATTGGAGGATATGCTCCGAGCTTGTGTTATAGACTTTGGAGGGTCGTGGGATCAGTTCTTGCCTTTAGCGGAGTTTGCCTACAACAACAGCTACCAGTCCAGCATTCAGATGGCTCCCTATG
>NW_017696868.1:0-3145 GCF_001879085.1 Nicotiana attenuata
GGAGATTGTTTACCTTGATCTTCGCGGACTAAAACAGCACTTACCGCTACTTCTGAGATAGCAAGGTAGATGAGTAATCTCTCACCATCCTTTGGTTTTGCGAGCAACGACGGATTTGATAAATATGTCTTCAAATTTTTGAGTGCCTGTTGACATTCCTCATTCCATTCAAAATGATCGTGCTTTTTAAGAGCTAAAAAGAATTTAAAACACTTTTCCGATGATTTAGAAATGAATTTTCCCAAGGCTGCAATTCTTCCCGTTAGCCTCTGCACTTCTTTTTTACTTGTAAGTATGTCAGGAATTTCTTCTATGGCCTTAATCTGCGCGGGATTTACTTCAATACCACGATTAGAAACAAGAAAACCCAAAAACTTACCTGATGCAACACCGAATGCACATTTTTCAGGATTCAATTTCATATTAAATTTTCATAGAATTTCAAACGTTTCAGACAGATGCGATATATGATCTTCTGAATGCTGAGTTTTAACGAGCATATCATCTATATAGACCTCCATAGTTTTTCCCAAATGTTCTTGGAACATTTTGGTTACCAGTCTTTGATATGTTGCACCTGCATTTTTAAGACCAAAAGGCATTACTTTGTAACAGTAAGTCCCCTTGTTTGTTATAAACGAAGTTTTTTCTTCATCTGCGGGATCCATCTTGATTTGGCTGTATCCTGAGTATGCATCTAAAAAACTTAACAACTCATGCCCTGCAGCAACATCAATTAATTGATTATATGAGGTAATGGAAAAGAGTTTTTAGGACAGGCTTTGTTAAGATTTGTATAGTCTACACAAACTCGCAATTTACCATTCTTTTTAGGTACCACAATAGTGTTGGCTAACCAATTAGGATACTTTACCTCGCGAATAGATCCATTCTTTAATAATTGTTGTACCTCATCTTGGATCACCTGATTTTTGAAAGTTCCTTGCTTTCTTTTCTTTTGTTTGATAGGTGGATGAGATGGGTCTTCATTTAACTTATGAGTCATTACCTCCGGTGGTATACCTGTCATATCAGAATGGGACCAAGCAAAACAATTTGCGTTAGCTTTTAAAAATTCAATCAACTTACGCTTCATATCGGGGCTGAGATTGGCTCCTATGTAAACTTTTCTGTCTGGCCAGTGTATAAACAATACTACAGCCTCCAGCTCTTCTATCGTTGTTTTGATGTTTTCATTTTCTTCTGGTTCTTGAATGGAATCAGGCCTTGAATCCACATCTGTTCGCCCTTGTTCAATTGAGGTTGATGTTATGATTTCCTCAACTGGATTCTGTAATTGCTATTTTTCCTCATTTCTCGCACTTGAACCTGCCACGGAGTTGATGCTCCTGGATGTCTGTTGGTCTTCACGGATTTGACGTATTCCCCATGGCGCTGGAAATTTAATGACTTGATGCAAGGTTGATGGAACAGTATCCATATCGTGGATCCATGGCCTCCCGAGAATTATGTTGTAAGCCATTTCCATCTCCACTACTTGAAACTTTGTATCTTTGACAACGCCTTCTGCTAATGTAGTAAGCATCACTTCTCCTTTCGTCACAACACTAGAGTTGTCAAATCCTGACAAAGTATGTGCTTTTGGTACCAATTTATCCTCTGCTTGCATCTCGTGTAGTACTCGTAACAAAATAATATTCACGGAACTTCCTGGATCAATCAAAACTCATTTCACATTAGTGTCATGTATAAGTAAAGATATTACCAGTGTGTCGTTATGTGGAGTTAATAAGCCATCCGCATCCGTATCATCGAATGTAATATTTTCTTCTTCTAAAACATGCCGCAACCGCTTCCCGTGGGTAATCGTTACTTTGGAAATATTATTAGCTGCGGTATACGTCACACCATTGATTTCTTCTCCTCCGCTGATAACATTGACGGTTCTTTTGGGTGAAGGTGGTTTGGGGGGCTCCTGCCTATTCTTCATGTATGCTTGTTTACCTTTCTCACTGAACAACTCGGTGAGATACCCCTGCTTTAATAAATGATCAACTTCACTTTGCAAGAACCTACAGTCTGCCGTTTTATGCCCATGATCATTATGAAATTCGCACCAATGATCAGGGTTTCGCCTGTTTGGATTCGATCTCATCTCCTTTGGCCATCGCACCTTGTCTCCCATGCTTCTCAAGACAGCCACGAGTTCGGAAGTGCTCACATTGAAATTATAACCACCAAACCTTGCCTTTAAGTTTCTATCATCATCTCGTGACTCACGTGTGCTTCGACCATTCCCAAATCTTGAAGATGAGCCCGACTCTCTATTCCTCGATCTGTGATCGTACCTCTAATCATTCTGCTTTGACCGTGAGTCTTTTCCCGCAGGTCCCATATATGGCTCGTACCTGTTTTTACCGGACCTTTTTTCGGTTTCTGACCGTCTCGAACTTACCTTTTCTTCTTTTTGATGTCGTGAAATAGTATCTTCTTCAATCGTCAGCTTTGTGCTATACCTGTTATAAACGTCATTCCATGTCGTTGCTGGGAATTCACGAAGACTCTCCTTGAGTCGCCTCGTAGCTTCTGAACTTTTTTCATTCAAGTTACTTGTGAATGCTATAGCTGCCCAATTGTCAGGTACGCGTGGTAACGTCATTCTTTCCCGTTGGAATCTGTCTACAAACTCTCTGAGCAATTTTGAATCCCCTTGCTTGATTTTGAAAATATCCTCTATTCGTTTTTCAACTTTCTGAGCTCCCCAGTGTGCTTTGACAAAGATCTGCAAGCTCAGCAAAAAATTTATAGAATTTTCGGGTAAAAGAGAATACCATGTTAATGCACCCTTAGTAGTGTTTCACCGAATTTCTTGACCAATACAGATTCAATCTCCTGTTTGGTCAAGTCATTGCCTTTGACGCCTGTTGTGAATGCAGTCACGTGGTCTCGTGGATCAGTTGTTCCATCATATTTTGGAATATCAGGCATTTTAATTTTTTTGGAATTGGGAGGGGAGCAGCACTTGGCTTCCAGGGTTGTTGCGAATATTTATCCACATCTATCCCTTTGATCACGGGGGGCACCCCAGGTATTTGCTCTATGCGGTCACTTTGCTCCTTAAGCTGTTTCTGCAATGTTAGAACTAAACTTTGCAAATCGGAATTAACTACTTTACCTGGTTCTC
>NW_017696869.1:0-3144 GCF_001879085.1 Nicotiana attenuata
CTCATGCTTGGCGCAGTTGTCGATAAGAATGTGTATGTTCGGCAAGGGGAAGTCATCTTTGGGACTGGCCCGGTTAAGATCCCGGTAGTCGACACAAACTCTAACTTTCCCATCTTTCTTTGGTACTGGCACGATGTTGGCTAACCATGTCGGATACTCTACCACTCTGAGAACCTTAGCTTTGACTTGCTTAGTAACCTCTTCTTTGATTTTCAAACTCATGTCGGGTCTGAATTTCCTGAGCTTCTGTTTTACCGGCGGACAGGCTAGATCTGTTGGCAGTTTGTGAGCTACATTGGATGTGCTGAGACCAGTCATATCATCATACGACTAGGCGAATATGTCCTCATATTCCTTTAAAAATTCTGTGTATTCTTCCTTTTCTGATGGTAACAGGTGAACACTGATGCGAGCTTCTTTGACATTTTCTGTATCTCCCAAATTAACGACCTCAGTTTCTTCCAGGTTAGACTTAAGTCTATTCTCAAAATTCTCAACCTCTTTGACGACCTCTTCTGGTATATCATCCTCTTCTGAATCTACATCCTTTTGCTGTGTTGTTTCGTTGCAAGTCACAATCGTTGGTTCATCGTCAAAGTAAGTAATAGTAATGCTTTGGGGAGGGGAATAGAAAATAAAAGAAAAACAAAAGGTAACAAGTTAGTGCAGGTTATGAGGAAAAATATTGTAGTATTTAAACACATAGTACAAGAATATAAATCGTGTCCTAATTTGGGAGCCTCATTGTGCCCGAGGTAGGCCTAGTGACAAGTTAATTTGGAGAACTTATAATGCTAAATGCCTCATTTTATTGATAAAAATAAGACGAATCCCAAAACGACACTAAAATTGCAGGAAATAAAAAAATATCACTAATGGCCATTGGCCTTATTACATTTAAAGCAAAAGAAAAGAATCCTATCTATTTGGTCCCAGAAGGACCTTCCCCGTGTTGAATCTTCTCGTTGATAAGATCCTCCAGCTTTTCGCTAACCTTGATGACCCTCTCTTTCCATTCATTGATTTGGTCACTTGATGGGAGATTCCTCCACCAGGTCTAACCATACCGAAGTTGGGGACTTCGTCATTCATTTCCTGCAAAACAAAATGGTTAGGCCCTCACCCCACCAGACTCGACTATTTAGACCAATAATTAGCATAGCAAGCATTTAGTTCTCCAAATAAATGCACAAAACATGGAGGTGTCCGTTTGGGTTTCAAGGAAACCCGGTGGACTTTGGACAAGGCTATCCTAATGAGTCATTATGTGGACAACATAATTGACTCGGCTAGGTTTGACCATGATGCATGTACAGTTTAAACGGAGTAAGGTTTCTATTGGGGTATTAGACAGGTACCCTTGAGCGGACAACTCAAGAGGGAAAGGCACGGAACCGTCGTCTGCACCGCTGATCGACTAGTTTTACCGCAAATACGCCTTTGCCAAATTTAAGGGGTGATAGTATTGGAAGAGCGCAACCACTCATTATAAGCGTTGCTATGGTATTTGTTTGGCACGAGTGGAATATGATGTTGAAGATGCAGTTTACAAGAATGAAACAAATTGTCATGTATTTTCACGTTCATACAATAAATGTTTACAATAAGTGATCAAAAATTACAAGTGGTATTGATGGAAAGCGGTAAATGAAAGTAATTAAAGAAAAAGAAACAAAAGAAACAAGTCAGTTTCGAATAAAGGCATTAAACAAAAGCAATAAAAGAAAACAATAAAGTCACTTATAACATGAAACGGTAAAAGCCTAATGAGTCCCCAGCAGAGTCGCCATGCTGTCGAATCCCCCTTTTTCCCAAGAAATCGGGTTTACGACATTTTTTGGAAAATACAACTCTATTCCCGTTTGGGAATTGGGTTTTGGAATTAAAGAGTCGCCACCTAATAATTATAGTGCATTAGGACACTTTAAGGAAGAATTTGAGATGAAGAACCAAAGTTCGGGTAAGGGCTAGAAATTATCTCGAGGGAAAGGTGTTAGGCACCCCTCAAGATCCACTAGTGTGGTTCCCGGCCATGCTACAGTTGTGACTTTAAGTGCAAACAACAAGTAAACAAGCAAGAATTACAAATACGAGGGGGTTTTCATATAATAGTGGCAAATAATTTGAAATTAAACGAAGTTAAAGAGGCTGAAATTTGAGAAGAAAGTAGTTTTTGAAATAAAAATAAACAGATAAAGGGAGAGGGGTCCTATGTTTATAGATAATATGGATCACCCCACACAACACCCGGTAACCGTTTATACACGTGGTGTTATTGCATGGTCATTATATTCATATCTACCCTTCCCACCCCATTAAGGTATTAAAGCGCGGAATGTCTCGTTACTTATTGCATGCTAGTACCCGTCCCAATCCTATCAGTCCCGGAGGCATTTGGACTAACTAGTCCTAATGGGAGAGGGGTTTGGGTCCTTTTGGAGAGTTTTCAAAGGACAAAATAGTAAGGCGTCAATCAAAACACATAATGCAAGTAAAGGGGAAAGCAAATAAGCAAGTAGGGCTCACATAAGCCTCCTAAAATCATATAAAGCCATAGAGTTTAGCATGTCTTGCACGTACTGGTTTAGTCTTAAATCAAATTAAAGCGATAAGCGGACTGGTTCAACATATTTTTTCGGACAGGAAGTCTACATTAGGCTTACTCGAATGTAGTTGTCTAAGACTGATCCAGTTGATTAGTTAAACCTTTTTGTCTATGTGTTAAACAGACCTATAGGCATGGTATCTACTGGTTTCAGGAAAGAGGCAAACTGATTACAGAAAAAGGTTGCCAGTTTTAATCAGAATAATACAGGTTTTGCAGTTGATATTGCTTAAACGAGCATGGCAGTTCAGAATCGGTATTTCCTATAGGCATGCTTTCTAGCCGTTTACTGATTTTAGGCACCTTTTACAGACGTTAGCAAGAGTGCAGAAATCCTACGAGCATGATATCTAGGATGCAATTGATTATTATTTGACCTATAACTATTTGCCTAATGATAGATGCGAAAATGCAGAATCTTAAAGACATGGTCTCTTCATGCAGAATTCTTATGAGCAGGATATCTGTTTGATATACAGAATTCTTATATGTATAGTTTCTACATATGACAGTGCAGAATTCCTATGAGTCATGATTTC
>NW_017696870.1:0-3144 GCF_001879085.1 Nicotiana attenuata
TATACTATTTTTGACCAGAAATTAATCATTTTTATTTTAAAATATTAAATAATCATTTTTAATTATTTTCTATGCATAAAATCATTTTGTACAATTATCGGCCATTTTTGTAAATTATTTAATTTAATTTAATTGGGTATTTAACAAATAGCCAATTTCATTTCAATTCTAGCCTAATTAAATCAGACCCCAACCCAATTAAAACAACCCAAACCCTAGGCCCAATCCATCAATCCTACCCGACCCAATCTCTGGTCCAATCTGGACCGTTGATCAATTCTAATCAACGGTCTAGATCCCCCTTTCCTAATTTAACCTAATAAACTACCCCCCATTCTCTCATTCTCTCATCACTCTCCGCCGACACACCCTCCCATTCTCTCTCAAATTCTCTCAAGCTCCCTCTGCTAAACCATGGTTCCTCTCACCGGCTGTTGGCTCGCCGGTAACAATGGCGGTTCCACCACCACCCCTAGCCTCCATGGCTCCCCCCATGCCAGATTATTGCTACCCTAAGGTCCTCAAGGAACCAGAGGCGGTTCAACTCACCCCCATGGGTTTTTATGTCATTCTCAGGCCAATCTTGGCCTGTCCGAGTAAGATCCTGCCGTCTCCGGCTAGAACTTGTGATTTTTGAGCCGATTCTCTCTCTTTGGGTTCTCTCTCTGAAACCCTGATTTTGACTCTTGATTTCTAAGATCTGTAACAAGATCTGAGCCTATTCGAGTTGTCTTTACTGTTTTCTTAAGTATTTCTCCGGTTTCTTCTAAAACGACTCTTCGTCTTCAAACTAGGGTTTCTTAACCCTTTTTAAAACGCTTTTTCTTCTGATTTTGGTATTAATCTATGACTTTTACTATGTTTAAACGGTTTATTTAACCTTCTCCTTTTATTTGATTAACTATGTTAAGAACCCTAATTTTTTGGTTTCAATCTTGGGTTCTGAGACTGTCTTTGCTTATTTGCTCGTCTGATTTATGCGTATGTCTGTTTCTCATGCATATGTTCTGAGTCCCTATGATTTCCTACTCCCTTATGCTCATTAGGGTTTCTGATTTTGCTTCTCCCACCTATATTATGTTTACTTTGTCTATTGACAGAGATTTGTGGCAATTTCCTCTAATCAGTACTATTTCTAGTTGAATCCCTAATTTTCTGTGATTGATACCCTTTACTGATTTCCTATGGTAATATCCTTTACTGATTTTTGACTTTAGCTTACTTCTTGTCTTATTACATGGCTGACTATATTATTAATTGATTCCTACTGCTATTTCCTCAATTAGACCCTTATGTATCTATCCCTAATTACATGATCTGTACCTATGTTGCTTGAATCCTTTCCTTATTTGTTACCTGCTTTCTACCGTTGGTAAAATTACTCCCTTAATTAAGGGAGACTTGGCTGATTTTCTTTCTTAATTGATTCTGTATTTCTATAATTGCTGAACAATTGATTCTTGCCTTATTTACCTAGCTTTCAAACAATTACATATACTCTCTTCTCTTTTCATTACATACACGAACACATTAGTTCAAAAACTCTCTCACACTCAAAAGGCTTTCTGCTTTCTTTCTTTGTTAGTTGCTACTATCCTGAATTAGCCGGCTGCAAGCCAAGACTGATTATTGTGCTCTCCTATTCTTCACTTTGTGTTTACTATCTCTATACTGGTATGTCTGATTTCAATTCAAGTCCCAAAAATAATATGTTTCTTTTCCTGCTTCAGTTCATCATGTTCCTGATTTGTTTCTAACTATGGTTTTGTTGCTCAACCTGCAATTAACATGTCTACTTCACTATCTTCTTTACTGCATGCTTCCGAATATACCCCCTTAGGATTAGCCTGCTCTTGAATCCCTCTCTAGTATACCCCAATGTGACTATGTTTCTCTGATCCCTGGCATGCACCTTCCTGTGTAAAGTAGTTGGTTGTCCTAAGTCTGTTTGATTCTGTATTACCCTGAAGTTCATGTTGTACTTTAAAAGCCTTGACCCCTTTCAAGGCTCCTCTGATTCTATACTTCTGTGCATCTGTGCTTACTATGTTCCCTATACTTACCCCAAATCCCCATTACCCCTGAGTGGATGTGTGTACTTGTTTGATTCCATGTATTGAAGTGCTGATGAACCCTTTCTGGTTCTGTATTTGGTTTGATTGATTGTTAGTCACCTTACCCTTTTCAAATTGTCTTATTTAATAACTCCCTATGTTGTTTTGCAAAAAACTATTACAAACAAGTCTCTTTTCAAACTGTTTTCATGCTTAAATCTTTTCAAAACTATGTCAAGCACTCTCACTCTACTCTTAGACCACTAAGTTCTCCCCCTTTTGTATGAGCCTTGCCTTGGGACCCTTGAGCTCCCTCTGAACTTGGACACACGGAAGTTGGCCTTTCCACACTGTACTTACTCTGTCTTGGCTATGAAATCTGGGTGTGAGCACTGCCCGGGATCCCTTGAGGTCCTTAGGGAACTTTGACACACCCAGATCTGTATGAAAGGCTGTGAACTAATGGCATTTGAGGCATTTTGGAGATTTTGGGCCTATCAGTAGGCTCCCTATAGCATAACTTCTTTTTTTTATTATTTCGATTGTGTAATTTATGCAAATGGTTTGTAATAACTATTGTAAACAACTCTGGGGATGGATAGTGGAAAGGGAAGGGGTGACTATGCATGCTTTAGCTATTGAAAGAGTAGAAAATATGTTATTAGGTTTATATTCCTACTTGCGCAATAGAAACCATGCTTAGGACTCATTTCATGCATTAGAGATCATGTTCCCTAGGACTTACACTTATTGTTTTCAGCATGTTCATTTCGCTATCATATCACTTAGAAAATCCTGTGTTAAATGTGTTAATAACCGGTGTTTTCTGCGATCATGTCCTACTGCCATACGCACTTAGAGATCCTGTTTTAAGGCTAAGCAGCACTAATAAACATATCATCCCTGCATATTCTGGAAATCATGTTCAAACATTGTAATATTTTTGCATATAGAAATCCTGCTTAGGATCCTGCATCTCTGCACATTAGATACCATGTCTTTAAGATTTTATATTCGCTTACGCGCGCTTAGCCAACTATGAATGCACAAAAAAGGGGATAAAACAATTTACTCAGTGCTTGCAACTAAT
>NW_017696871.1:0-3144 GCF_001879085.1 Nicotiana attenuata
ACATGTCGATTCTTCTGTCTTCTTCCTAGCAGTACTTTGGCATCTGGAGGCTTAGTGATTTCTGATTTAATAGTGTCTGGTATAACCCATGTTGTTGCATCACCTACAGAATTTACTTGCCCTTCATACGTTTTCAACCAAAAGTCCCTTGAAAAATAGGCTGAGCAAAAGGCCGATTTCTTTTGATGTATACTCTCAATTGCAGCAATTGCATGTTCACATGGCATCTCGTCTAGCTGAAATTCAGAACAATCACATGTTCTTTTGTCTAGATCAACAATAAATTTCATACCACCTTCTTTGACATTGAATTTGAGTCTATCAATGGGCAATACTCTAAATGTAAAAGCTGGTTGAATTTTTGCTTCCAATGTTGCTTCTGCCCAATTTGATATATCACGGAATATTCCTTCTGCAAGTGTCCTTCTTTCATAGAACCAGCTTTGCAATTTTCTTGTATGAAATCCATCATTGTTAAAATTGGCAATTCTCTTGAACGTCTTAAAACATTATTCATTGACTCAACAATATTTGTTGTTAACATATCATATCTTCTTCTGGGACAATGTGAACGAGCCCACCTTCCTGGCGGTTCCTCCATCAAATAATTGAAAGTTTTCTTATCAACAGCAGCTATTTGGGACATGAAGTCATCAAATTCTGATTGAAGGTATACTCTTGCAGCACTTTGAAAGAGATTTATCACAGTGTTTCTCACTCTTCTTTGCTTCAGATTCTTTTCTAAATGATAGATGCAAATTCCATGGTAGCACTCAGGGAAAACCTTTGCAATTCCATTTGCAATAGCCTTGTGTCGATCTGACAAGAACATTAAATCATTACGAATCCCAATTGCTTTTCTTAATTCCCTGAAATACCATTCATATGATTCATTATTCTCTTTATCCACTACTCCAAAAGCTATAGGAAAAATCTGGTTATTTGCATCTTTGGTAACACCCACTAATAGAACACCTCTATATTTATTTTTTAGAAATGTTCCATCAACAGCAATTAGTGGTCTACAATACTTCCACCCAGAAATTGATGCCCCATACATAAAAAACATGTAAACAAACCTGTAAAAAGAAAAGTAAATAAAATTCAGTTAACTTACACAGTATAATATATTGGAGATAAAGCTCATGCCACACGTCCTGTAAAATTTACGGGCATCAAACAAAAATTAACTATTTTATAATATTCTTCCAGTATAACATACTGGAGTTCCATTAACATCCAGTATAATATACTAGATAAAATAAACTAAAAATACAAAATTTTAGGTTGAACAGAACTCACCCAGTATATTATACAGGACAGAAAGCTTATAAAATACAGATATCCTGTAAAATATACTGGATGACAACCACTAACATCCTGTATAATATACTGTACAAAATCAAATACAATAGATTGAAGAGAAGTCACCCAGTATAATTTACAGGAAAGAAAGCTTTTACAATACACACGTCCTGTAAAATATACGGGAAGACAAACACTAACTTCCTGTTTAATATACTGCAGAAAATGAAATAAAATTGAAATACATAACTTAATATTTTGTTTCCTGTATATTAAACTGGAGTTATATACTGTTAAACCACTATGTCCCGTATTTAATAATGGACATAAAAAATCACTCAAAAAAAGTAATAAATAAAAAGAACTCATCCAGTATAATTTACAGGAAAGAAAGCTTATACAATACACACATCCTGTAAAATATACTGGACGCAACCACTAACATCCTGTATAATATACTAGACAGAATAAAATACAATAGATTGAACAGAACTCATAAATAAGAAATTTACCTGTTTTCTTCATCTCTCACAATATTTGTATATGATCCTGGATTGTTTTGTTCCATCATATACAAATATGATGGCAGCTGCTCATAATTGTGTTCAGTTGTTCCTCTTTACAAAGATAACCCCTTTTGAATAGCATGCCATGCTTTTCCATAACCAACATCAATTCCATGTGCTCTTTTCATCTCTGAAATGATAAACTTAGGTTTTACCTCAGTAGCTATGTCTCTTAAGTTGTCAATCACGTAATCTCTAATCACATTTGAAGTTGCTTGCCTTTGATCTGATTTTCGAATATCAACTGAGCACGCATGTGTTCTCTGAAATTTAACTATTTTAAAAAGTGTTGATTCCTTAATTCTTGAACCTCGAACAGTCCAAGTACACTTTTCATCAGTACATACCAAAGAGTATCTCGTGTTACTTGACCTGTTAACATAGAACTCAAAATGCTCCTTTATAGCTGCTAAGCAAAAACATCTAATCATGGCATTTTTATCTTGAAAAACAGAACCAAGTTTTACATCATCCAGTGATGCATTTTCCTTCAATATTATTGATGGAGATTCTTTTGCCTTTCCTTTTCCTTTCCTTTTTCTTCCTTCAATACTTTGTAGTGATTCAATGTGCTGATCTTCCACAGGAATTACAATTTCTTTTTCCATTGTAATATCATAAATTGGATTCTCCTGCTCTTCTTCAACTTGAGATATCAGCAACACTTGCTCTTCCGGACCATATATTTGTTTCTGTGCAATAACTGTTGATTATCAATTTCCATTATTCCATTACCTTCTAGTTGTTGATCTGGTTTTTCTGATATTTCAACAACAAATTTCGAATCTTTATAGTATGGATCATTTTTTAAAAGAATCATACACATAATAAGATCTTCATCTTTTGTCACTTCTATTCCCTTAGAAGTACCTAGGTTGATATTAAGCCATACATTTGCTTGAAACTTTTTGTTGTCAAGCTCTATAACTTCAAAAAATTTTCTAAGGAATTCTTCAAATGAAGTCCCATCATTAATCAGGAGGAGCTTCGTTTTATGATCCAAGTACTTGTAATCTGCTGTCCATTTGCCATCGAACGCAATAATCAAGAAATTTGTATGCATCCTGTATTTAATGAACCCAAATAATTAGATATCTAGAAATTATACTGTTTAAAAATATAATATTCATCCAGTATAATATACTGGAGAATAAGCTTACATACAGGTGATGTCCCGTAAAATATACTGGATTAAAACAAAACTCAATTATATTCTAGTCTTAGAACTTATCCAGTATAACATACTAGAGAAAACGCTAGACACAGGCGATGT
>NW_017696872.1:0-3143 GCF_001879085.1 Nicotiana attenuata
GTAGAAATCACCCTTGACATGATGTTGCCCACATTCAGAGGAAAACCAGCCATAATAGATGCCACTAACACCGCACGGGGAATAGGAACTGTGTGATCATGAGTGGAGGGATCAAGCCTACTACACACGAAGGTCAACCAACCCTTTGCTTCAAAACTGAACGTGTTTCTCAGAATCTTCTCCCCTGCTTTCAACCAAACTGGGACAGTGCCCGCGGCTGCCAAGTGCTGGGCCAACCAAGGGCGAACCTCTTCTTTCATTGCCAGCTTTTTTAAGTATTGGGTTTCGTCCTCTTCGTTGAACCCCAAAAACTCATTCAGAGACTTCCCATCAAACATCACCACTTTGTCCCTCAGTTGTGTCGCCTTTGAGTCCTTCACTACATGATGAACATTGTAGTAAAATTCTTTCACCATATGTTCATTTGCGACTATGCAACGTTCCTTGAAGAAACCCCAACCCACTCTAGTACGGAATTGTGCTTGCACATGTGGGTTTAGAGGAAGAAGATCAGAGTCAATAAATTGCCTCTCCGGAATCAATTTTCTTTTGGGCCACCACTCTCGAAATCTGTGGAAGGCTATTTCACTTACAAATCTATCAGCCCATGCTTTCGGTTTTCTTGTTCTATCAACACCACCAACTTGAGGCTCACCCCCCTCACCATATCCTCCACTCTCCCCAGATAGTGAAGCTGTGGGGGAGGTGGAGTATTGTTCTGCACTTTTAACTTCGGACTCATCAGACGAGTCCAAAACTACATTCACCGGTCTTTTAAGTTTTTTATCAGCTGGTCCTTTGGAGGTAGGTGAAGTTGAAGGATAGTCATGCAATTGGAGCAAGAGAGACATGTGAGTGGGAGCAGATTCAGAAGTAATACTCCGGGATGGTGCATACTCACTCCCCGAAGAGTGGGAGGCAGCTCTATCAGCTTCCCGTATTATCTTGCGGGTCTTTTTTATATTCTCCCGAGTCTGGGGAGTGAGTTTAACAACCCGCTTTCCTTTTCCCCCTCGGGAGGAACCACCCCTCCCAGGTTGTTGTTCTTTTCCTCCTCGTTGCTTAACCATGATCTGCAAAGAAAAGTTTAACATTGCTAGTTGAAGCATATGCAGTGAATTGGATGCTACAGTTGAATGCATGGTTTAGAAATAGGGTTGCAGAATAGAAGGGGCGCGGACCGCGCAAAAGTGCCACGCGGACGTGCTGGGGTAGCGCGGACCGCGTAAAATTGGAGCGCGGACCGCGCTTAAGATGTTCCAGTGAAACCCCTCTCTGAATCTAACCAACGCGGTTCACACTGATTTGGACCGCGGCCGCGCTAGGCTGGCGCGGACCGCGCAGAAAGGACGCGCGGCCGCGTAGGGCAGACAATTAACTGAGTAAGTCCAATTTTTTTTTTTCAAATTATGGGTCCTAATTGTCCCTACTCAGTTACTAATCAAGAATTCATGCCCATTGTTTCACATAAACAAATAAAATCTACCCTAACAAGTAAAACTAAGAGAGAAAGAAGAAATAAGAAGGTATACTAATAGGAAGCAAATAAAAAATTAAACTATGAATGAGATTAGTGAGGAATGTTACCAGGGGTTGTGAAAGTTTTAACTACTTGAAGCAAGTTCTTTTGATGCACAGTAAAAATTGAGAGCTCAGGTAGAAAATTGGCGAAAAGGTTAAAATGAAGCCTAGGTCTCTATTTATAGAAAACACTGTGGGACCCATTACTTACCCACCAGCGCGGCCGCGCAGAAATGGCCGCGGACCGCGCTGGATTTCCAGCATCCTTAATTGCCTGAACAGCCCACGCAGACCGCGCTGTTTTGTCACGCGGCCGCGTGGGAAACTTCAGAGAGCATGTAATTTGGGCTTCTCCTGCGCGAACTGCACAAAAATGTCACGCGGACCGCTCAGCTGGCTTCAGAGACTCAGCTTCCATTTCACCAGCCTACGCGGACCACACTGTTTTGGTGCGCGGCCGCGTAGGCAAACTTCAGAGACCTTAAAATTTTTGCTACTTTTGCCCTGCACTGGTCCAACATCAACCCTGCAACATCTCACAAACCATGAGTTGAAAAATCCTAATCTACAACGGAAAAATAAAAAGAAAGAAAAAGACATGGGTTGCCTCCCAAGAAGCGCCTGATTTAACGTCGCGGCATGACGCATTTTACCATAATATCACTTCAAATGAAGGAGTGCCACCACGTGGCTGTCATCAATCTTCCCCAAGTAATGCTTCACACGATGCCCATTGACTCGGAAAAATTCACCATTTTTGTTCTTGAGATCAGTAGCACCAAATGGGGTCACCCCAACAACTTCAAATGGACCACTCCACCTAGACTTGAGCTTTCCCGGGAATAACTTCAACCGGGAGTTGAAAAGAAGAACCATGTCACCCACCTTGAATTCTTTACCCTGAGCATACTTGTCATGGAGGTACTTCATCTTGTCCTTATACAAAGACGAGCTGGAGTAAGCATGAAATCTAAACTCATCAAGCTCATTCAATTGCTCCACTCGAAGATTGGCTGCAACATCCCATTCCAAGTTCAACTTCCTCAATGCCCACATAGCCTTGTGCTCAAGTTCCACCGGAAGATGGCAAGCTTTACCAAACACCAACCGATACGGAGACATACCAATTGGAGTCTTGTAAGCCGTCCGATAAGCCCAAAGAGCATCATCCAATTTCTTCGACCAATCGGTCCTATTAGCATTCACCGTTTTGGACAAAATACTCTTTATCTCCAGATTTGAGACTTCCACTTGTCCACTAGCTTGTGGATGATAGGGGGTGGTCACTTTGTGATTAACTCCATACTTAGCAAGCAATGAGTCGAAAGCCTTGTTGCAAAAATAGGACCCCCTATCACTAATAATGGCCCGAGGAGTACCAAATCTCGTAAAGATACTCTTTTTCAAAAATGCTACAACACTTCGGGCTTCATTGTTGGGTAGAGCCACGACTTCCACCCATTTTGAAACATAGTCCACCGCCACGAGAATGTAAGTATTACCATAGGAGCTCACGAACGGACCCATGAAATCGATGCCCCAAACATCAAAAACTATCCACCTCAAGAATTGTATTGAGGGGCATCTCATCCTTCTTGAAAATACATCAACTCTTTGACATA
>NW_017696873.1:0-3143 GCF_001879085.1 Nicotiana attenuata
GCCATTTAGCGAATTTTCATGGCTTCCCGCAAAGTTAATAAGACGCTAGCTACTTTAGGCGCGCTTTTAGTAATATTATTTTCCTAAATTCGGGAGTGCATTTCATGCAACCCAAATCTAAATCCCAAAACGTTGAATAAGAGGTGTTGAGGATCCGGGTGCATTTCATGTGACGTGATCCAAAAACACGCTCTTAAACGGCGTTCACTAGTAAAAAATAATTAAAAGCGGTAAATAATCTTAAAATTGCACTATAGGATGGAATATGTATAAAAATCAGATTTTAGCCATTTATAATAATTTATGCGACCGTGCTAGAACCACGGGATCCGGGGGTGCCTAACACCTTCCCTCGGGTCAACAGAATTCCTTATTCAGAATTTCTGGTTCGCAGACTCCGATTGGGAAGTCGACAATTTTCCTCGATTTGGAATTCAAGTTAAAACAGGTGACTTGGGACACCAAAGCCAATCTTATCCTAAGTGGCGACTCTAAACATCAAATAAATAATCCCATTTCGAATAATGTCACTTTAAATGGAAAAACTCCCTTATACATTTATCCTTCGGGGTAGGTGTGTAAAAAAGGAGGTGTGACAGCTCTGGCGACTCTGCTGGGGACGCGAACCCAGAATTTCGATTCAGGGTTCAAGAATTCGAGCTTAGTTCAATTGTTATATTTGGCTTTATCTGATTTTTCTACATGTTCCATGCTATATGTGCTAAATGTTTTACCGCTTTGATATTTGTTGACATTGTATATATAAACTGTCGCGAATCCCTTCCTCTTTCTGAGTCTTCTACATCATGGAGAAGGGTGCACTTCGTGTAGCTTCTCTTCTGTTTAGAGTCTTTTCCCATTTAGAACGAGGTTTGGATAAGTTGCTAAGCCGGCGGAGCTTCTGTATCCCCGGTACGCTGCCTCCCCCTCGGCTCGAGTTGTCCGCTCGGGTAAGCCAGGTCTAGACCAATAAACCTAGGGTTAAACCTAGAAGAACAAAGCCTCATGCCGGATCCCTAGTAGGACGCTTGTTTGCATCATGTGCATTTGACTTAGGGGACTCAACACAGGGGTTGGGTCCGTCTAGGACAGGTGACCTGAAATAAATTGACCATCCTGATGCATCTTACGTGCTACTTGCGCATTTATTTGCTCGGCTTTGCATGTTGACCGGCTTGTCTAAATGAGTGAATTATGAAAATAAAAGTGTGAGGACTAAGTGAGGGTGACCATTTGTTTTGAAAAAACCACAATGCCCAAATAGTACCGAAATGCTGCCGGATTTTGAAAAATGAAAAAAAAAAAGACAAAAAAAAAAGGAAAATATTTGAAAACATAGAAAAGAAAAATTGTTGTTCAAAATAGTTTTGATTTTGGCAAATCTGCCCGAACTACGCTGGTTTGATTCTCACCGGATGTGAGATACGTAGGCAACCCTCATCGGGTCCAACCTCCCTTTTTGCAAAAATAGCAAAAACATGTCAAAATTTTAATTTTAGTCACAAATAAGTCAGGTGGTGCCATTCTTGCTTAAAATAAGCCGAATGTCCCCAAAAGAACGCCGGAAGGCCGTTTTTGCAAGAATAGCCACCCTGAGTTAAATGGTTTGCGGGCACAGCCTTAAAATCTTCCTCCCGGAAGTGTTGAAAGGCTGTATTTGCAAATCCAAGTCCTTATTTTCTAAATAAAGAATTTTGCACAAATAGCCGTTTTTAAATAAGTCATTAAATTCCCCTAAATAAATGTGCAGGATGAATTCAAGTGACATCGAAACCTTCTCAGTCCTGAGCGAGATCCCTTTGAAACTCCATATGTGGTGGCATGACTTGGGAAAAGGAAGCAGAGATACTGTGGTTAAAATCCTGGGCGGTCTTGTAGATTTATTGAAAATCAGACCAAGGAATGATGTCATTGAGGCACTGATTCCATTTTGGGACCCGACCCGTAATGTATTCCGTTTTTCAGATTTTGAACTCACGCCCACATTGGAAGAAATTGCCGGATATGCCGGTCTCAACGGGAACCTCCGCGGTAGATACACTTTGGCCCCACGACCGGTAACTCTTCATAGGTTTTTAGACTTGTTGAACATCAGTCGGGATATTCAGGACCCGCATCTGGCAAAAGGATGTTGTACACTACATTTCCTATATCACCGGTATGGTAACCCCAAAGGTTTTGAGGAACCCAATACAGGATTAACACATGCTGGAAATAAGGACAAATGGGAAGCCCGACGGGGATTAGCCTTCATGGTGGCCTTTATGGGAGTGGTAGTTTGTCCTAGAAAAGATGGTCACATAGACCTTGGCCTAGTAGGAATGCTAGATGTTGCTATGAAGAAACCTACTAGCACAGTGGTTCCCCTGATTGTAGCAGAAATATACCGAGCTCTGACCAAATGTCGAGAAGGGGAGAAATTCTTTCAAGGTTGCAATTTGCTTTTGCAGTTATGGATATAGGAACATCTTTGTCACCGCACAGGATATATGAACTACGGCTTAACCGGGTTGAGTTGTATTGCAGAGTTCGAGACCCGAGTTACAGGTATTGAGTTCCCGGAAGGTACTGAGGCCTGGTCGTCATGTTTAAGATCCCTCACTGCAGATAAAGTAGAATGGGCTTATGGATGGCTTCCTCCTACTGAAGCTGTGTACACATCGGCAGAGGTCCCTTATATTCTTTTGATGGGTATTCGAACCATCCAGCCCTATGCTCCTTACCGAGTTTTGCGACAATTTGGAAGATTCCAGACGGTGCATGGTGATGAAGACCTGAGTGGGCAAGTCATTGAGTTGGGCCCAAAGGCTGCATTCCCTGAAGGCCAAATCCGAAAGATATGGAATGAGTGCAGGTACCTCGAGCCCAAAACTATGGTACAAGACCGGGCCAGAGGTGAGGTAGATCCCAAATACTTGGTTTGGTTCAGTAAAAGGTTTCAAATCCCCGAGAGACCCGCCAAAAGGCCAAATGTGCAACAATTAACAAGCGAAGCTCAGGTGCAGTGGGATTGGTTGGCTAAAGAAAAAGAGTACAGAGCTCGAATTGGAGCATTGGAAAAACAGGTTCAGGAGCTTCGGTTCGAAAACAGCTTGCAAGCCGCAGCTGACGAAGGTGATAAAAAGCAATTGGCCCAGGAGAAT
>NW_017696874.1:0-3143 GCF_001879085.1 Nicotiana attenuata
ATACCATGTTGGTATAGTTATATACCATATTGGTATCATATGGTAGTTTGAACATTTTTTTGGTTGTCTTTACTGCATTTTAAGTGAATTCTATTCTGAAATTATTTATATGAACGTGATTTGCAGTGCTGGAAGTTTTTTTGTGCTGATGGATATAGATTATGTAATAGTTTTTATAATTATAGGCAATTGTTGGAACGACCCATACAACTATATACCATGTTCGTATATGGAATGAGCAAGTTGCTTTGCGAATATTTAGCTTGCAATGCGAGCATGTAATTTTCTCATACTTTTATTGTATCCTTTAATGTTTTGGTACAGTAGTATAGTCACAGATAGTTGTAGCAATATTCTAGAGCAATCATATACTCTGTTGGTATACATGTATACCATATTGATATCATATGGTACTAGAAGTCTTTTTTTGCTACTTACATTTTTATTGCATTTTTTAATATTTTATTATCATTTCTATTCTAACTAGTATATATGGAGATTTAGTGGCCGTAGATTATGTTTTCTTGCTCCATCACTGGTTGGTGTTACTGCTAACGGTGGAGTATGTACTGATATTTGTAGGGAAGGAGATCAAGGTTTGCATGGAAATCACGTGAAATTAGAAAAGGAACAAGAAATAAAGAAAAAAAATAAAAATAAAAAAGTAAACAAGGAGTCAAATTTGAGTGTGAAATAAGTTATGGTAAAAATAACAATAATACGATTTAGGCAAAAATAAATGAATAAAAGAGAAAAAAGAAAAAAATAGGAAGAAAATGAGAAAAAAGAAAAGGAGAAAAGAAAGAAAAGAAGGAAAAAAGAAAAGAATCATAGAAATAAAAAAGAATTGGAGAATAAAGAAAAAAATTTCCCACAAAAACTACTATGGGTAGGAAATGTAATTAGTTTATGGGTAGAAAAACAAATGGGTAGATAAGGGTAAATAGTTTTGTTTTTGTGGGTAACTGTGTCAGGCCAGCCGATGCGGAATGTGATTAAGTACTCGTTTTACTTTAGCCAAAGACAGTTATACTAGATTATCGGATTTAAAGATAAGACCAGTAAAGTTCATAAAGTGCTAAAATAGCGATACAACCCCAAAATAAATATCTACTACTGTGTGTGCCAGAACCTGGTGTCACAAGCTACGGGCGACTAGTAGAATATACACAAAAGAATAATACACTATCCTACTGTCTGAATCAGGATAGACAGAAACAAAAAAAAGTACAAGGAAGGACTTCTTCGGCTGCGGATCGGCATGAGAGAGAAGCAGCTCACCGTAGAAGTCCCCAAGCGTGCTCACTGATGCGCACCAGGATGATGTCCAGATCCACCTGCCTCAAATCCTGTACATTTAAGTACAGAAGCGTAGTATGAGTACATAAACCACATGTACTCAGTAAGTATCCCGTCTAATCTCGAAGAAGTAGAGACGAGAGGTCGACTTGATACTTACTAAGGTCAAGATAATATAATAATAAAGTGATATATACAGCATGAAGAATTTCTAATAACACAAGTTTAAGAGAAGAGTCATATTCATGTTCTGGACATAATTAAACTACCAGTTTTGCCTTTTCCATATTAAACAAGTGATCACGTCATATCTAAATGTAAGCATATAAATCATGCACAATCATGCCGAGGTCGACGGCCCGCTCCAACAGAAAATAAATTGTGCACTGCCGAGGGTCGAGCGGCACGAACCATAGATGCATCTATTATCACCGAGGCGATCGGCCCGATCCATATCAAGAAAATATCAAGAAAAACACATAAGGCTCAATTACGTACAAGGGAATTCCTACCAAGGCTCAGCAAACTCATACGTCCACCTTTCATTTCCTCAAGTCTCTAGCAAATCAAAATGATCATATTGGCAATTTAAAATAAGAGATATTCCCCAATTAGACATGACGTGGGTCCTAAACTACCCGAACAATTATCATATAGTAGCTACGCAGGGTCTCCCGTCACCTAGTACGTACGTAGCCCCCGCATTTAGCAATAATTACTCATTTAAAATTCTATGGGGACAATTCCCTCTTACAAGGTTAGAAAGGAGACTCACCTCGCTCCAAAGTGCACTCCCAATGTCCAAGAACGAGCCCAAGTCCTTAATTCGAAGCCGGACAATCCCAAACTAATCAAACGAAGTAAGAACTAGTAAATAAAGGCTTACAAGGTTGAATTCTAGCTATTTAAGCAATTTCCTAACCATTAACACAAGTTTCCTAAATTCCGACCCCGGGCCCACGTGCCCGGATTCCGAGATTTTTCGAAGGAAGTTGTTCTCTATCACCTAAGGATCACAAATATATGATTTCTAGTTCACTACATGGCAAATTATGTGATAAAACCTTAGTTTTCATTAAACCCTAGGTCTAGCTCAAATCCCTTGATTTTACCTAATTATTAGTGTTAAATCTACCTAATGTTTATGTATTTGAACTAAAAATGAGTGGGGATTACTTACCTTGCAATGTTATGTTGAAACCTCCTCTTTGGAATCACCAAAATCGCCTAAGTGTTGAGAGTAAAGTGGAAGAAATGATTTTGGGTTCGTATTAATGAACCCTTCTGCCCCCAGTTATTTTCGCATCTGCGGAAGTATTTCCGTTTCTGCGGAATCTGCTTCTGCGGAATTTGGCCGCTTCTGCGGCTTTTGGGATTTGGGGCTCGACCGCTTCTGCCTCGTTTGACGCTCGGGGCTCCCGTGCCCCGCCCGAACATACCGACAAGTCTGAAATCACGAGGCAGGCCTACTCGAACCCTCGAAACACTCAAAACAACGCTAAATCGAGGAATCAACCCCAAAACCAAATGAATCAAATCGTTGAACTTCAAGTTCTTAATTCTCCTTCAACGGGTCAAAACGCCCTTAAACTACTCGGATTGACACCAAATTTTACGGGTAAGTCTTAACTGATATTTCGGACTTGTACCAAGTTTCGGAATCGAAACCCGAACCCGATACCTAGGAAAACAATGATTTCTTAGTTTATTTAAACCTTTGAAACTTTAACTTAACAATTTCACATAAAAATACATTACTCGGGCTAGGGACCTCGGAATTCGATTCCGGGCATACGCCCAGGTCCCATATTTTCCCACGGACCCTCAGGAATTGTCCAATCACG
>NW_017696875.1:0-3142 GCF_001879085.1 Nicotiana attenuata
CGGAGAGAACCCCGCCAAAAAGGCCACATGTGCAACAATTAACAAACGAGGCTCAGGTGCAGTGGGATTGGTTGGCTAGAGAAAAGGAGTACAGAGCTCGAATTGGAGCATTGGAAAAACAGGTTCAAGAGCTTCGGTTCGAAAACAGCTTACAAGCCGCAGCCGATGAAAGCGATAAAAAGCAATTGGCCCAAGAGAATGAAGCTCTCAAGGCCCAAGTTCAACAACTGAAATTAGATGCAAAGAATCGAGAAAGAAGTCTATCCGACGAGAGATTGATAAGAGGATTGAAGAAACAAGTCCTGGACTGTGAAGAATTGGAAAAATCCGAGGGAAGCATGGCAAAACTTCGGGCTCAATGGGCCAAGAAGACCGAGGAAAGGGCCCAGTTTGTACAGCAAATGAAGAAAAACTATGAGGGAACCATCGCCAACATGAAAAGAAAAATGAACACTCTTGAAGAAAAGGCAGCCCGTCGGGAGAAAGAGCTACAGGCCGAGAGGGAAAAATGTTATGAATTAATCGCCGATATGGAGAAGGAAGTAAAATTGTTACAAGATCTCCACTTCTAGGATTCTCAGGTACTAGAGGCTCGCACTCAACAGATAAGCCGGCTACTCCAAGAGAAAGGTCAAATCAGGGAGAGAATCAGAAACATTGCCAACTACATTGTCATGAAGTGTCAGGCCGGCGAACGGATGGGTCGTACCACATTCTTTGCCTCCGTGATGATATTTGTTCGCCAGGTTATGAACGATCTAGATCAGTTGCAAAAGGGTCTTGCACGCAGGCCCGCGGCGATGCCGAGTGATGCCCCGCGGGCCCCAGGATTTGAAGCTTTGATGTACTCCTAAAGATCGAGTCTGCAGTTTTCGCGTCTGGTTTTTGTACTTTCTATTTCCAAGAAAAGAAAAACAAATAGTCTAGTAGCTTTGTAATTGCTTTTTGTTATTAATGAAAATTTGAAAATTCCCAAAACAAATTGTTTCTTTATTTCTTGCATCTAGGTTTGCATTTATTTGCAAGAACTACGCTTGGTCTGATTCATGCGGGGTCATGATACGTAGGCAATCTCCATAGGATTCGACCGTATCCCCTAAAAATAAAACACGAGGGAAGGAAATAAAAGAAAAACAAGAGAGGAAAAGAAACGCAAAAGAGAAAATAAGGAATCGAGAGAAAAACCATGGCAGAAGAACAGGGAAAAGCAAAAAAATGAAAAAAAAAGGGAAAAGAAAATGAGAGAAAAAAAATAGAAAGAGAAAGAAAAGCAAGAAAAACAAAGAGAGGAAATCAAAAGAAGAGAAAATAGAAAAGAAAAGCCGGGATGACGCATGCAACCAGTGCAAACATGTAGACAACCGTTTAACTGTATAGGTGCATCACACCCCAATGTGCGATTACCTATCTGTTACTTGTCTCAAACTAACCGTGTGTTGCTGATCTCAGCTTAGCTTTTAGAAACGGTGGTTGGTTGTGGTAAGCTGGCATCGCATCAATACTTTACCAGATCGAAAGGAAGTGTGGAAATGTCTACAGAAATGACTTTGCCCGCAGTCCCCATCTCTGAAGATAGCCCCATCTCGGGGGTCCCGGCCTCTGAATCTTTTACAGCTGAAGAAAATCGGATCTTGCGCCTGCGGCTGATGGAAATGTGGGATGCTTGGAACAATGGAAAGGAACCCCCAAGCGATATTCCCAGATTCCCAGAGTTATTCCCTAGAGCTGGAGGTGCTACTACGGTCCCTATCAGTCACCCTCCTACCCCTTTTGGGCAACCTACCATGACCGCTCATTTCGTTGGAATGCCTTCTGAGGTTGGCCCCCAGGTGTTCCCAGCGGGAGCAGCTCCTAACATCTTCACTGCTCCACCATGTCCTGCTACAACACAACCTTCGCTGCCAAGGCCTGCCTTTGATCCCTCAGCATTCACATTCCAAAACCCTGTATTTCAGTCAGATCCTCCTCAATATCCCACATATAATTACTCTCAGCCACCCCCATACGAGCTTACACCAGGGCAGGACAAAACCCCCAAAGACCCAGAGCAGGATGAAATGGCAAAGAGAATGAGAAGCCTCGAGCAGAGCTTGAAAAACATGCAAGGATTGAGCGGGCAAAAGAGTGTCTCATACATGGATCTATGTATGTTCCCTCATGTACACTTGCCGTCAGGGTTCAAAATACCAAAATTTGAGAAGTATGATGGACACGGTGACCCCATTGCTCACCTAAAGAAGTATTGCAATCAGTTACGGGGGGCCGGTGGCAAAGAAGAGCTGTTGATGGCATATTTTGGAGAAAGCTTGGTTGGTATCGCTTCAGAATGGTACATGGATCAAGATGCCTCGCGTTGGCATATTTGGGATGATCGGGCCCGAGACTTTGTTCGACAATTTCAGTACAACATAGACATCGCGCCGGACAGGAACTCTTTGGCAAATCTTAAGAAGAAGCCTTCAGAAAGCTTCCGTGAATATGCAATTAAGTGGCGCGAACAGGCGTCGAGAGTGAAACCTCCAATGGATGAGGTAGAGATGGTCACTGTTTTCCTCCAAGCCCAGGAAGCAGACTATTTTCAGAATATGATGTCCGCCATGGGTAAGCCTTTCGCCGAGGCAATAAAAATCGGAGAGATGGTAGAGAATGGGTTAAAAACGGGTAGAATCTTGAGCCAGTCAGCCATAAGGGCCACCTCCCAAGCCATCCAAGGTGGGTCTGGAGGAATGGCCAAAGGCAGAAAGAAAGAAGAAACAGTGATGGTGGCATCGGAGGGAAGAAGGTATCGGGCTCCTAGACCGGTGTTCTCTGAAAGAACCCCTCAACACTATTACCCTCATACTGGTATGGCCTATGCTCCTGCACCTTATGCGGTCATGAATGCACAACCTTTCGGCCGACCGCAACCACAAGCTAACCGAAATCCACCTCCATTCCAAAGAAATCAACCTCCTTACCAGAACCAATATAATCCCCGACCACCGCAGAATAACTTTCGTCCTCGAGAACCTCCCAGGAGACCAAATTTTACGCCAATCGGTGAACCCTATTCCAGTTTGTTCCCGAAACTCGTCCAGATGAATTTGCTGCAGCCTATTCCCCAAAATAGGCAGAACCCAGAATCTTCAGCTTATCAACGAGG
>NW_017696876.1:0-3142 GCF_001879085.1 Nicotiana attenuata
TCAAATGGTAATACAATTAATTCAGATTTAGTTATCATATCCCTTAGAAGTTGAGATAGAACTCAAAATAGATACACGTTTGTAATAGTACAAGAGCAGTGGTATTTTGTAATTGTTCATACGCTAGTTAATCTAGTTGCTTCATTTACAGATTTAATCCACGCACAGAAATTCATAAGAATTTAACATGTTTGGTTAACCTTGTATAAATTAGTTGAATATGTGTAGGATAATTGGATTCAAAGGGTAGCATGTTAGTTTGAATTTAGAGTTGATTGTGTGATGGCCAATAATGAAGGCAGTGGTGAGTGAATCAGTAAACCAAGATGCAAATAAAATCAGTAAGAGATTTGGGCTCCTCTAAGGCCCCAAACGTAACCACTTCTGCTCAAACCAGACTTGGGCCCGACTCTGCTTAAGGCCCAGTGCTGGACAGCCCTCTCCCTCTCTTATAGTTAAATAATTTCTCCTTTAGGGTTGCTTTGAAGCCCAATCTGCTGAAGATCTTAGTTTGTTTATTAAGTTTGATTCAATATCGTGACGTAATACTTTTATGGATGGGTTATTAGTAGTGTTAATTCATTAGGGCCTTTTCTTTTATTTTAAATGACAATACATAATAAAAATCATAGTTCCTTTAGATCGCCCTTTACATAATAAAAGGAGGCGAGCCCCGCCAAACCAAATGCATAAATTGCGGGGCCCTCTTTAAAGGTTCCTATTAAAGTACCTAGAATTCGGGACGTGCCACTTAGCGAATTTCACGGCCTTCCCGAAATATAATAACACGCTAGCTACTTTAGGCGCGTATTTTAATAACATTACCTTCCTAAACTCGGGTGCACATTTATGTGACCCAAATCCAAATCTCAACGAAGTCGAAATGTGTTAACAAATTACGGGTGCACTGGTGTGACGTGGTTCGAGATACATTTTCACGACGTTGCAATTCTTATTAAAAAGACATAAAATAAAAGCGGTTAAAATAAAAGGCACATAGGTTAGAATATGTTTTAAAATCAGATAAAAGCAAATACAACAGTTGAGCGACCGTGCTAGAACCACGGAACCCGGGAATGCCTAATACCTTCTCCCGGGTTAACAAAATTCCTTACTCGGAGTTTCTGGTTCGCGGACTGTTAACAGAGTCATAATTTTCTCGGATCGGGATTCAACCGGTGACTTGGGACACCATTAATCTCCCAAGTGGCGACTCTGAATCTTTAATAAACAAATCCCGTTTGATTGTCCTTTAATCGGAAAAACTCCTTTACGCCCCTGCAGGGTGTAGGTAAAAAGGAGGTGTGACAGTTCCCAAAAGGAACGAGTTGTCAGTCCAAATGTCACAAACCCAATTTTGCGAGAAAAAGGGGGCGCGACAGTGCCTTGCATGTTTTCTTACTTTCAGTCATTATTTATATTTGTTACTCACTGAGTTGGAGTACTCACTTTACTCCCTGCACCCTGTGTGCAGATTCAGGCGCATCAGGTCCCGCTCCCGAGTGTTGATTCCTCCAGATTCAGGTGAGCTTTTAGAGATTACGAGGTAGCTGTTGACGTCCGCAGCCCCGTGTCTCTACTCCTTTATCGTCTCTATGTCCTTTCAGACATTGTACTAGTTATGGATTTATCAGAATTCTATTATGACTTTTAGATGCTCATGACTAGTGACACCCCGGTTAGG
Organism: Nicotiana attenuata; assembly: GCF_001879085.1. Classification (NCBI taxonomy): domain Eukaryota; kingdom Viridiplantae; phylum Streptophyta; class Magnoliopsida; order Solanales; family Solanaceae; genus Nicotiana; species Nicotiana attenuata. The sequence goes on from NW_017696876.1 coordinate 1,685, forward strand.
GCTGTGTATGGGTGATTCTTCCGCATATTTATGTTATTATCAGTTATTTCGGATTGTTTTATCATGTTTAAACTGTTCTTAAATGCTTATCTATTTAAAATTGGAAAAATGGGAAGTGTCGGCTGGCCTTATCTTCACGAGAGGCGTCATCACGACCGTGCTCGGGGTTAGGGTCATGACAGAAACTACCCCTTAAAATGTGAGTCCTTGGTGCTAATTGTGTCATGTGAAGTCCGTGTACGCGAGGTGACGAGTACGTGCTCAGGATTATTTGTGGAAATTTAACCGTTTAGGGTTCTTAGGTTCTTATGTTCATTAGATATGAAGTTGTTTTGTTATGATAAATCCCCCAGTTACTAGTTTCACCTCTACATGTCTTAATTGGAATTTATTTGCTTCGTGTTCCACCCTTATTACCGAATAAACTCTTATGTGCCTTAACAGAAGTTGTTACCTCATTTATTACCATGCTATCCTTCCCTAATTGCTTATCATTAATTGAAGATATTATTATCTCTTCTGTAATTGTCTATCCTTAATTGAAGTTATTATTATCTTTTCCGTAATTGCTTATCCTTAATTGAATTGGTTGCATCTCTTTCGTAATTGCTCAACCCTAAATGAAGTTTTGTTATCCTTTATCATTGTTGACTTATCCTTATTTGGAATTATTGACTCATGTTATCTCCATTATCGTCAATTGTACTTTTGTGGAATCATTGCTACACATTATCTCTTCCTTGTTGAGCTATTGCTATGTTGTACCGTTATTTCCTGTTGTGTCTTTCTTGTGAGCTCGTTCTTCCATTCTCTTTGTATTTTGAAGTTACTGAGTTGATTTACCTGTCGTAGTCTCGTATTATTGTTGTTGTAATTGTTATATTTAGTGTTGTTGAGCAGAGGGCTATGTGTGGTTGTGATATTGAAACTATTTTTGAGGAAATATTATGGCATGTGGGCACATATTGTGAAAGTCATTTATTCGAGCTGTTACGTTTTGGCATACGTGCTTGTTGAGAGAATTCTTATGTTATTTGCACGAGGTTTCTGTCATACTATTGTTATTGATACTCATGCGGTGGTATAAGGTTTGGGTGTTGAAACGCATGCGGTGAGATAAGGTGGGCTTGAAGCGCGTGGCTAGTAGGAGAACTACTAGAACCCATGCAGTGTGATAAGGTGAGCTAAAACGCGAGATGCTATTTCGGAAAAAATAATTTTCAAAAACTAAATATAAAGGCTCCCGAGGTGATATAAGGAAAGTTGTGATTCATTTTACTATTTGTGACTACGAGGCGGTACCTCAGGAGGGCTCTGTTGTCATTTCCCATTTTCTATGTACTTGTCTTTGATTGTTGTTTTCCTCCGTATTGCTTTATTTGCTCAGTTCTATATAGCTAATCTTGTTGTACTGGTCACTGCTTCAAAATTCATTGCTGCTTTTATTGCACTATACAT
>NW_017696877.1:0-3141 GCF_001879085.1 Nicotiana attenuata
GTGCAGGATGAATTCAAGTAACATCGAAACCTTCTCAGTCCTGAGCGAGATCCCTTTGAAACTCCATATGTGGTGGCATGATTTGGGAAAAGGAAGCAGAGATACTGTGGTCAAAAGTTTGGGCGGCCTCGTAGATTTATTGAACATCAAACCGAGGAAGGATATCATTGAGGCACTAATACCATTTTGGGATCCGACCCGTAATGTATTCCGGTTTTCAGATTTTGAACTCACACCTACATTAGAAGAGATTGCGGGATACGCAGGTCTTAACGGGAACCTCCGAGGTAGATACCTATTGGCCCCACAACCGGTAACCCTTCATAGGTTCTTGGATTTGTTGAACATCAGCCGGGATATTCAAGACCCGCACCTGGCGGAAGGGTGTTGTGCATTGCATTTCATATATCACCGGTATGGTAACCCCAAAGGTTTCGAGGAACCTAACACAGGATTGACACATGCTGGAAATAAAAACAAATGGGAAGCCCGACGGGGATTAGCCTTCATGGTAGCCTTTTTGGGAGTGGTAATTTGTTCGAGAAAAGATGGTCACATAGACCTCGGCCTAGTAGGGATGCTAGATGTTGCCATGAAAAAACCTACTAGCACAGTGGTTCCCCTGATTGTAGCAGAAATGTACCGAGCTTTGACCAAATGTCGGGAAGGGGAGAAATTCTTTCAAGTTTGCAATTTGCTCTTACAATTGTGGATACAGGAACACCTCTGTCACCGCACAGGCTATATGAACTATGGTTTAACAGGGTTGAGTTGTATTGCAGAATTCGGGACCCGGGTGACGGGTATTGAGTTCCCTGAGGGTACGGAGGCCTGGTCGTCATGCTTAAGATCCTTGACCGCAGATAAAGTTGAATGGGCTTATGGATGGCTTCCTGCTACTGAGGCTGTATACACATCAGCAGAGGTCTCTTATATTCTTTTGATGGGTATTCGAAGCATACAGCCTTATGCTCCTTACAGAGTTTTGCGACAATTTGGAAGATTCCAGACAGTGCACAACGATGAAGACCTGAGTGAGCAAGTCATCGAGTTAGGCCCGAAAGCTACATTCCCTAAAGGCAGAATACGAAAGATATGGAATGAGTGCAGGTACCTTGAGCCTAAGACTATAGTACAGGACCGAGCCAGAGGTGAGGTAGATCCCAAATACTTGGTCTGGTTTGGTAAAAGATTTTAAATTCCTAAGAGACCCGCCAAAAGGCCACATGTACAACAATTCACTAACAAGGCCCAGGTGCAATGGGATTGGTTATCCAAGGAAAAGGAGTACAGGGCCCGAATAGGAGCATTGGAAAAACAGGTTCAGGAGCTCCGGTTTGAAAACACCTTGCAAGCCGTAGCTGATGAAGGTGATAAAAAGAAATTGGTCCAGGAGAATGAAGCTCTCAAGGCCCAAATTCAGCAAATGAAAATAGATGCCAGGAATCGAGAAAGAAGTCTATCCGACGAGAGATTGATAAAAGGGTTAAAGAAGCAAGTCCTGGACTGTCAGGAAGAATTGGAAAAATCCGAGGGGAACATGGCAAGACTTCGGGCACAATGGGCAAAGAAGACTGAGGAAAGAGCCCAGTTTGTACAACAAATGAAGAGGAACTACGAGGGAACCATTGCTAACATGAAAAGAAAAATGAATACTCTAGAAGAAAAGGCAGCTCGGCGGGACAAAGAATTCCAGGCCGAAAGGTAACAGTGCTATGGGTTAATCGCTGAGATGGAAAAGGAAATAAAATTGTTACAAGACCTCCACTTCCAGGATTTTCAGGTGCTAGAGGCTCGTACCCAACAGATAAGTCGACTACTCCAAGAAAAGGGCCAAATCAGGGAAAGAATCAGAAGCATTGCCAACTATATTGTCATGAAGTGTCAGGCTGGTGAGCGGATGGGTCGTACCACGTTCTTTGCCTCCGTGATGATATTTGTTCGCCAGGTCATGAATGATCTGGATCAGTTGCAAAAGGGTCTTGCACGCAGGCCCGCGGCGATGCCGAGTGATGCCCTGCGGGCCCCAGGATTTGAAGCTTTGATGTATTCTTAGATAATCGAGTCTGTATTTTTGCTTTTGAGTCTGGTTTTTGTACTTTCCTTTTCCGAGAAAAGAAAAACAAATAGTCTAGTAGCTTTGTAATCGCAGTTGTTATTAATGAAAATTTGAAAATTCCTAAAAATTGTTTCTTTATTTCTTGCATTTATGTTTGCATTTATTTGCAAGAACTACGCTTGGTCGTACGAAGGGAGGAAATAAAAGAAAAGAGAAAGAAACGAAAAAAGAGAAAATAAGGAATCAAGAGAAAGACCATGGCAAAAGAAAAGGGAAAAGCAGAAAATGAAAAACAGAGGGAAAAGAAAAATGAGAGAAAAACAAAAAGAGAAAGAAAAGAAACAAGAGAAAAGCCAGGATGACGCATGCAACCGAAGCAAATATGTAGATATTCAATTAACTGTATAGGTGCATCACACTCCAATGTGCGGTTACCTATCTGTTATTTGTTTCAAAACTAACCGTTGTTGCTGTCATATTCCAGCTGAGCTTTTAGAAACAGTGGTTGGTTTGTGGTAAGCTAGCCTCACATCACTATTTCACCAGATCCAAAGGAAATACAGAGATGTCGTCTGAAATGACTCTGCCTGTAATCCCCATACCCGAAGACAGCCCGATCTCGGGGGTCCCGGCCTCTGAATCTTTTACAGCTGAAGAAAATCGGATCTTGCGCCTGCGATTGATGGAAATGTGGGATGCTTGGAACAACGAAAAGGAACCTCCAAGTACCATTCCCGGATTCCCAGAGTTATTCCCTAGATCTGGAGGTGCTACTACTGTCCCTATCAGCCACCCTCATACTCCTTTGGGACAGCCTACCATGACCGCTCACTTCGTCGGAACACCTTCTGAGGTCCGCCCCCAGGTGTTCCCAGCAGGAGCAGCTCCTAACATCTTCACTGCTCCACCATTCCCTGCTACAACGCAACCTTCACTGCCAAGGCCTGCCTTTGATCCCTCAGCTTTCACCTTCCAAAACCCTGTCTTTCCAGTGGATCCTCCTCAATATCCCACATATAATTACTCTCAGCCACCACCATACGAGCTTACACCAGGGCAGGACAAAACTCCCAAAGCCCCAG
>NW_017696878.1:0-3141 GCF_001879085.1 Nicotiana attenuata
AAAATATAGGGAACTGGGCGTGTGTCTGGAATCGAATTCCGAGGTCCCTAGCCGAGTAATGAATTTTATCTAAAATGTTAATTGAAGCTTTGAGGAATTAAGAAACTAAGTAATCATTGACTCCATAGGTATCGGGCTTGGATTTTGGCTCTGAAGCTTGGTACAGGTTCGTAATGTCGTTTAAGACTTGCCCGTAAAATTTGGTGTCAATCCGAGTAGTTTAAGGGCGTTTTGACCCGTTAGAGGAGAGTTAAGAACTTGAAGATTCAATAGTTTCATTCATTTGGTTTTCGGGGGCGATTCTAAGATTTAGCATTGTTTTGGGAGTTCTGAGGGTTTGAGTAGGTCCGCCTCGTGATTTCAGACTTGCCGGTATGTTCGGGCGGGGCTCTTGGAGCCCCGTGCGTCAAACGATCGACGCCCGGGTGAAGTTAAAAATTTAAGAAGAGGGTGAACTGCTGCTTCTGTCATAACCGCATCTGCGGTTCCAGGGCCGCAGAAGCGGGACCGCAGATGCGGTCAGGCTTTCGCAGAAGCGGCCAAGGGCAGGCCCGTGGAAACAGCAGAAGCGGTTCCGCTTTAGCGGAAATTCGACCGCAGAAGCGGTCCAACCAAATTGGGCCAGGACCGCAGAAGCGGCCCAAAACCGCAGAAGCGGTTTCCGCAGAAGCGCCCTTCATACCGCAGAAGCGGTCCAGTCGCCTAAAGCGCAGAGCCGCAGATGCGGCCTCCCTTCCGCAGGAGCAGGACCGCAGATGCGGTCCCCAAACCGTAGAAGCGGAAACCGCTGGGCTGTGAGCTCTTTTAATTCGAGCTCAAGGTCATTTATTTCACTCACTACTTCACACTTGGGCGATTTGGGTGCTTCCAAAGAGAGGACTTCCACATAGCATTGCAAGTTTGTGATCGTTCGGCGTCGAATTAAGAGGTTGGGTTTGTTCTTGATATTGGGAGCGCGCTTTGGAGCGAGGTGAGTCTCCTTTCTAACCTTGTAAGAGGGAATTGTCCCCATAGGTGTAATAACTGAATAATTGTTGCTAAATGCGGGGGCTACGTACGTACTAGGTGACAAGAGTCTGTACGTAGCTACAATGATATTAATTGAATGGTTAGTTTAGGACCCACATCATGCCTAATTTGGAAGTATCTCTTATTTAAATTGCCACTATGATTATTCATGATATTCTACAGACTTAAAGGAAATATGAAGTGAACGTATGAACTTGTTAAGCCTTGGTAAGAGCTTCCTGGTATGTGTATGAACCTTCGTGTGCATTCTTGATGTTTTCTTGATATTTATGGATCGGGCCGAACGCCTCGGTGAGAATAAATGCATCTATGGTTCGTGTCGTTCGACCCTCGGATTGCACATTTTTAATTCTGTTGGAGAGGGCCGTCGACCTCGGTGTGATTGCATATGATATGTATAGATATGCTGATACTTGAACATGACATGCCTACTAGCTTAGAAATTAAAAATGTAAAATGGAAACTGAAGTAAGGACAAGAATATGATTACTGCTCTTTGTTATAACTTGTTGAATATTGGTGACTTTCATGCTTAGAATAGCACACTTATATTATATTATCTTGACCTTACTGAGTATCAAATCGACCTCTCGTCTCTACTTCTTCGAGATTAGGCGGGATACTCACTGGGTACATATTGTTTATGTACTCATGCTACGCTTCTTTACTTAAATGTACAGGGTCTGAGGCAGGTGGATTCGGTTATTTCTCTTGTGCGCATTCGTGAGCAGACTCGGGACTTCTACGGTGAGCCGCTTTCCTTCCATGTCGATCCGCAGCCGAAGAAGTCTTTCTTTTGTATTGTTATTTTCTGTCTATTCTGATCCAGACAGTAGGGTAGTGTGGTCTTCTTTTGGGTTGTATATTCTACTAGTTGCCCGTAGCTTGTGACACCAGGTTCTGGCACACACTTTGGTAGACGATTATTTTGAGGTTGTGTAACTATTCTATTATATTATTTATCTCTCCTGGTTTTAACTTCCAAGTTGAGAATTTAATCCACTTATTCTAATTAAAAACAATATGATTATTTTGGTAATATTTCCGCAATGGCTTGCTTGACAAGGGTGTCAGGCGCCCTCATGACCTATTGTGAAAATAGGTCGTGACAACAGGGTATCAGAGCACTAGGTTCACGTAGGTCTCACAAGTTATGGGCAAACCTGATAGAGTATTGTTGATCGGTACGGAGACGTCTGTATTTATCTTCGAGAGGCTATAGGGTATTAGGAAAGACTACTCTTTATTCATTTCCTGTCGTGCAGTGCTTAGAGTACTAAATTTCCCTCTTCTATTCTCTCACAGATGGTGAGAACTCGTACCGCTGACGTTCCGAACCTGGGACAAGCTGCTCCCCCCGTAGCTAGAGGGCGAGGTAGAGGTCGGGGGAGGGCACCGGCCCGTGGTAGGGGACGAGGGCGTCCCAGAGTCGTTCCAACTGCACCACCAGCAGATCCTATGGAGGACCCTATTATTGAGGAGCAGGGCGAGGTGCCCGCAGTTGAGCCTACCCCGGCGGATTTCATGACAACACCGGGATTTAAGGAGGTCATGGGTCGCATGCTACATTTCATGGATACTATGACTCAGGCCGGTTTATTCCCAGCAGACCCAGCCACTTCACAGGTAGGAGGGGGAGCCCAGACCCCTACTGCTCAGGCTCCAGGCCACACAACTGCAGTATATCAGACTCCGGATGCACTACCCGCAGATGGGGCTCAACCAGTTATTGCAGTGGCACCCCAGCCCAGGCCAGCTATGGATGGTAACCCACAGAAGTTATTAGACAGATGCACCAGGCTTCATCCTCCAGTCTTCGGGGGTGAGCGTCATGAGGATGCTCAGGACTTCATAGACAGGTGCAGGGACAGGCTGCACAACATGAGGATATTGGAGTCGCATGGAGTTGAATTCACTACTTTTCAGCTTGAGGGCAGAGCACGTAGATGGTGGCAGTCCTATGTACTTGGCAGGCCAGCAGGTTCTCCTCCCCTCACTTGGGGTCAGTTCACTCAGTTATTCATGGATCGATACATTCCGCCCTCAGAGAGGGAAGAGCTGCGGTACCAGTTTGAGCTCCTAGAGCAGGGTCAGATGTCAGTGACCGACTAC
>NW_017696879.1:0-3141 GCF_001879085.1 Nicotiana attenuata
CTCCCGAATCTTCAACTGATGGTAACCTGAGTGCAAATCAATCTTAGAAAACACTCGTGCGCCCTGAAGCTGGTCAAACAGATCATCAATACGAGGCAAAGGATAACGATCCTTCACGGTAACCTTGTTCAACTGGCGATAAACACTACACATATGCATAAAACCATCCTTTTTCTTCACAAACACAAGAGCACCCCAAGGCGATACACTGGGCCGAATGAAACCCTTATCAAGCAATTCCTGTAACTGATCCTTCGACTCCTTCAACTCAAAAGGAGCCATACGGTACAGAGGAATAGAAATGGGCTGAGTGCCCGGCAACATATCAATGCCGAAATCAATATCTCTATCAGGCGGCATGCCGGAAGATCAGCTGTAAACACATCAGGAAAATCCCGTACTACTAGGACTGAATCAACTGAAGGGGGTACCAATACTGAAATCTCTCACATAAGCTAGATACGCGTCACACCCCTTCTCAACCATACGCTGAGCCTTAAGGAAGGAAATAACTCTACTGGGAGTGTGATCTAAAGCACCCCTCCACTCAACACGCGGTACACCTGGCATAGCCAGCGTTACGGTTTTGGTGTGACAATCAAGAATAGCATAATGGGGCGACAACCAGTACATGCCCAAGATAATATCGAAATCAACCATGTTGAGTAACAATAAATCGTCTCTGGTCTCAAAACCACTAAGAGCAACCAAACACGACCGATAAACGCGGTCCACAACAAGAAAATCTCCCACAGGAGTTTAAACATAAACGAGGGAACTCAAAGAATCCCAAGGTACACCCAAATGCTGAGATAATAAGAAAACACATAAGAATAAGTGAAGCCTGGATCGAATAGAACCGATGCACCTCTGTGGCAACTAGTACAGTACCTGTGATGACAGAATCGGAGGCAACAGCCTCGGTATGGGCACGAATGGCAAAATATCTGGCCTAGCCTTCCCCTCTAGCTGACTGAGCAGGTGGGGTAGCAACTGGTGCTGTGACCGTAGCCCGAGAAATCTGCGTAGCGCGCTGTGGATGAGAAGTCTGTGGAGGTGCACTCCTTCCAAGCCTAAGGCAATACCTCACCACATGGCGTATGTCACCACACTCAAAGCAACCTCGCGGCTGACGTGGCAGTGGAAACTGTGCGGTACGGGTACTCCAAGACACCTGAACACCTGAATCACTGTGTGAAATCTGAGACGCAAACTGAGTTGGCTGACCCACATAACCTCTACCATGCCGTACTCTTCCTCTACTCGGCGAGAGGCCCTCACCACCCACTGAACTGGGGCCACAAGCTGTGTCGCGATGACACCTGGAACCTGACCAATGGGAACTTGCTGCTCTGGAGTGGGGGCGGCGGGAGTCTGGGTCCCTCCCCCGATCTGTGAAGGAGTTGGTACAACCTGAATCAACCCCGCCTGAACTAATGTACCAAACATGCTCAGGAACTATGCTAATGTCTCCTGAAGTGCTGGAGTAGTAGTAGCAAAAGGGCTAATACTTAAAAGCGAGAATAGAATTGGACTCCTCGGTCTGCGGACGCGCCACATATACCTTGAAGTCTCTACAGAAGCGCCTCGCTTCAAGGATGATAAGACTGAGCGAAAGTACCTGGATCTGCACATGAAAAACCTATGCAGAAGGGGCATGAGTACACCACAGCAGTACTCAGTAAGTGTCAAGCCTAACCTCGGTCGGGTAGTACGAGGAAGGTCACGGCCCTACTGAGGTTAAATAAAATATAAGGGTTAACAGTTTGAAATAAAACAGTATAAATAAGTGCAACAATGAGAAATAACATAGAATTGAAAGAACAACAACAACTAGAACAGAGACAAACAAACCACGGAAAGAAATACAACTCAACACAGAGATAACAACCGGGACACCTTCTAGGATAACATCTTGTAGTCCCAATTACAATTATCCAGTGGATCTCCCGGGATTGCGTCCCGTAGTCCATCATAAATGTGTCCGAAGGATCTCCCGGGATCCCGTCCCATAGTCCCACTATCAATGCGCGGGGGATCTACTGGAATCCCAATCCGTAGTCCCCAAATATAAGTACCTAGTACTGGGGGAATCTACTGGGTGCATTCCCGTAGTTCCATATAACTGTGCAGGGGGATCTACCGGGAATCTAACCCGTAATCCCAAAGTAAATGTGCAGGGGGATCTACTGGGAATCTAACCCGTAGTCCCAGGTAAACAGACAAGGGGGGATCTACTGGGAGTCTAACCCGTAGTCCCAAAGTAAATACACAGCAACAACAAGAAAAATATTCAGAGAAGGGAAATTTCATATCGAGGCAACAAATAATTCTAGCCTAGCACGCTGCAGAGAGTTCAGGTAAACAGATTGATCAATTAAAGCAATTAAATCACTTAGACATGCTTTCCTAAGCTAACGACATGCTTAATAGTACAAGTAATATAAGCAGGAGAAGAACATACTAATAAGTACTTGACGAAAACCGGATTTCCAACAATTTGCACAAGTACGCGCTCGTCACCTCACGTACAAGGTATTTCAATTACCAAATATATCAAACATAAGGGGAAGGTCCCCCACACAAGGTTAGGCAAGCCACTTACCTCGAACAAGTGCAAGTCAACCCGAAACCACGCCTTTGCCACAAGTATCCGACTCCAAAAGGCCCAAATCTATTTAATTAAGTTGTATAATGTAAATAGCACTTCAAATAACTAATTCTATAATTAAATTCTAAGCTAATATGCGAAATTAGGTAAAATGACCAAAATTCCCCTCAAGCCCACGTCTCGGAATTGGACAAAATTTACATTTTCAGAAACCTCATACTCTCACGAGTCTATACATAACAAGAACACTGAAATCGGAGTTCAAATGACCCCTCAAATCCTCATTTAAATGTCTCTTAAACTCAAGCCCTAATTACCCATTTTTCCCAAATTTTTCACCACTAATTAGGTCATTAATCACATAAAAACGAGTTATGAAGACAAGGATGTTACCTCCAAGTGATTCCCCTTTGGTTTCCTCAAAAATCTCTCTCAAAAGCTTCAAACCCGGATGAAAATGGTGAAAGAATAGCTCAAATTCGCGAAGGCAACTATTTATATGTTCTGGCCCAGGCATTTTCGCATCTGCG
>NW_017696880.1:0-3140 GCF_001879085.1 Nicotiana attenuata
CAAGTTCTATGTGCATAATAATGGAAAAGACTCCCTAGGAAAGTTTGATCCCAGAAGTGATGAGGGAGTATTCTTGGGATATTCTTCACATAGTAAAGCTTATAAAGTATTTAATAAAAGAACTCTATGTGTAGAAGAAAGTGTGCATGTAGTATTTGATGAAACTAACATTCTTTCTGAGAGACAGGAACATGAAGATGAAGCCATTGGACTGGTCAAAGACTTGGCTGAAGCATCAGCTCAAGTCAAAGTGACACCTACAGAAGGAACAGGTGATGGACCAGGTTTGTCCTTACAGGGCAACCTGACAGGGGGAAGAAGTCAAAGAGGAATTGAAATAAACTCTCTGAAGGAACCTGTTCATGAACCTGTTCCTCATCAAATGGCTGAAACATCCAACAGAAGCCAGTTGGTTGTAAAACCTCACAAGTATCAAAGTTCTCATCCCATTGAGAACATTCTCACTGATCCAACATCTGGAGTCAAAACCAGATCACAATTAAAGAATCTGTGTGCTTTTGATGCTTTCTTATCTATAATTGAACCTAAAAATATTGTTGAGGCTTTGCAGGATGCAGATTGGGTGAATGCAATGCAGGATGAACTAAACCAGTTTGAAAGAAGTCAAGTTTGGCACCTAGTTCCAAGACCCAAGGGCAGATCAGTCATTGGTACAAAGTGGGTCTTTAGGAACAAACTTGATGAAGATGGAACTGTTACAAGGAACAAGGCAAGGTACGTAGTCCAAGGTTACAGCCAAGAGGAAGGAATAGACTATGATGAGACATTTGCTCTAGTTGCAAGACTAGAGGCAATCATACTTCTCATAGCCTTTGCAGCACATATGGAATTCACTCTTCATCAAATGGATGTCAAAAGTGCCTTCCTGAATGGCTACTTAAAGGCAAAAGAGTTTGTGAAACAACCCCCAGGGTTTGAAAGCAAAGAATGTCCTGAACATGTGTACAAGCTGGACAAAGCTCTCTATGGACTCAAACAGGCACCAAGAGCATGGTATGAAAGACTGTCAAAGTTCCTACTGGAGCGTGGGTACAAGAGAGGTAAAATAGATAGTACCTTATTCTTAAGGGAAAAGGTAAGGACCTTCTTGTTGTACAAATTTATGTTGATGACATAATCTTTGGGGCCACAACTGACAAGCTAAGCAAAGATTTTGCAAAACTAATAGGAAGTGAATTTGAAATGAGCATGATGGGTGAGCTTAACTTCTTCTTAGGATTGCAGATCAAACAAAGCCAAAATGGAACCATGATTCATCAGCAGAAGTATACAAAAGAACTAATCAAGAAGTTTGAAATGGAGGATTCTAAAGAAATAGATACACCTATTGCAACTTCCACTAAATTAGATATTGATGAACCTGGTTAATCACTTGATCAACAGTTGTATAGGGGTATGATTGGTTCACTCTTGTATCTTACTGCTAGTAGACCTGACATTGTTTTCAGTGTAGGGCTATGTGCTCGTTTTCAGGCAAATCGAAAAGAGTCTCACTTGACTGCTGTCAAGAGAATATTGAGATATCTTAAAGGCACTACTGAATTGTGTCTTTGGTACCCTAAAGGTAGTAATTTCAATCTAGTAGGATATGCTGATGCTGACTATGCAGGTTTCCTAGTGGATAGAAAAAGCACCTCAGGTATGGCACACTTCCTTGGTTCATGTATTGTATTATGGGCTACCAAGAAGCAATATTCAGTAGCTCTATCTACTGCTGAAGCTGAGTATGTAGCTGCAGCTTCTTGTTGTGCTCAATTACTATGGATCAAACAACAATTGGTAGATTTTGGAATTGAAGTGGGATGCATACCAATATTTTGTGATAACACTGGTGCTATAAGTATGACAAACAACCATGTTCATCATAAAAGGACCAAGCACATAGATGTTAGACACCACTTCTTGAGAGATAATTATGAGAAAGGATTAATCTCAATAGAATTCTATGCTACTGATAAACAAATAGCTCACATCTTCACCAAAGCACTGAATAAGGAAAACATTGAAAGGAATAGGTTGGAATTAGGGATGATTAATATCACCTAAAAAGGAACCAGTTCAGAATGAAAAAAGAAATGAAATGAAAAAAAAAGTTCACATTTTTGGTTAGAAGCTCTGACTTTATGTAAATATCTAGACTAATTCTTACTCAGTCTCATACTCTAATCAGTATAATCCTGTGACGTGTGTTTATATTAATTCAGTGATCTCTTACAAAGTTTTTTTCTATTCTGATATATGAGGCATAATCAAGAGAAGTTCTACTAGGAGAACCTGGTTCTTCAGAATCTGCTCATGAGAAAAGGTCAGGTATGATTCCATACTTTGCACAATTAGAAAAATAAATATTCCAATTATGAGCAGAAGTCCTACTCTAACCAAACTCCTAAAAATTAGAACCGTTGTGCATTGAACCAGTTTCATTCTCCTAGAATTCTAAAGGAAACGGGACTATTTTTTTTTAAACCAAGCGTCACCCATTTATCACTAAAAGACCAGAGTCTTAAAGGGATTAGACTCTTGATTGACCACTGCAAAAGGCAGCTGCACTTTAAATACACTCCACATACTCCCATTTTAGTCCATAACCGTCATTAAGCCTTAAAACTCAAATTATCATCCTTCTCTCTAAAATCTCTAAAAATCCCCAAAAAATTCTCCCGAAATACTTCACAATGACTACTCCTCAAGAAAATCCAGGAACTCCCCCACAAGTATCACCTATCACACCCTCATCTACACCTCCTAGCGACAATCCTAAACCAAGATTTCGCTGGCAGAAAATGTTGGCAAGAAAGACTGTGACTACTGGTGCTCTGAGAACAGCTCCAAACGAAAAATTGAGAGCCAGCCAGAAAAAGGAGAGCTCTGAAAAGGAATCATCTGACTCGAGTTCTGAGTCTGAAGCATTTGTTTCTGCAAGTGATGGAGAAGAACGTGGGTCTTCTGACTCAGACAAGAATCAAGAAAACCCTAGGGAGGGAAATACATGCTATGTTTTTTCTGATGTAGTTGAGAAGGTGGACAGTAGGTTTGTGTTGGTGGGTTCTGTGAGAGATGTAAGTGAGGGAGAGTTGAGTAGAAAGGGAAAGAAAAAGAAAGATAAAATCTTGCTATTG
>NW_017696881.1:0-3139 GCF_001879085.1 Nicotiana attenuata
CCCACTCCCTAGTTTATGCGAGCAAAACCTAATGACTTTACAACATAGGGCCACACTCCCTAATTGATGCCACCATAACCTAATGACCTTCCAACATAGGGTCCCACTCATTGGTTGATGCCAGCATAACCTGATGCCAACATGGGATCACCACTCTCTAGTTGATGCTAGCATAACCTGGTGATTTTCCAACATAGGGTCACCACTCTCTAGTTGATGCAAGCATAACCTGATTACTTTCCAACATAGGGTCCCACTCCCTAGTTGATGCCAACATAAACTGTTGACTTTCCAACATAGGGTCTCACTCCCTAGTTGATGCCAGCACAACCTGATGACCTTCAAAAATAGGGTCCCACTCCCTAGTTTATGCGAGCAAAACCTAATGACTTTACAACATAGGGCCACACTCCCTAATTGATGCCACCATAACCTAATGACCTTCCAACATAGGGTCCCACTCATTGGTTGATGCCAGCATAACCTGATGCCAACATGGGATCACCACTCTCTAGTTGATGCTAGCATAACCTGGTGATTTTCCAACATAGGGTCACCACTCTCTAGTTGATGCAAGCATAACCTGATTACTTTCCAACATAGGGTCCCACTCCCTAGTTGATGCCAACATAAACTGTTGACTTTCCAACATAGGGTCTCACTCCCTAGTTGATGCCAGCACAACCTGATGACCTTCAAAAATAGGGTCCCACTCCCTAGTTTATGCGAGCAAAACCTAATGACTTTACAACATAGGGCCACACTCCCTAATTGATGCCACCATAACCTAATGACTTTCCAACATAGGGTCCCACTCATTGGTTGATGCCAGCATAACCTGATGCCAACATGGGATCACCACTCTCTAGTTGATGCTAGCATAACCTGGTGATTTTCCAACATAGGGTCACCACTCTCTAGTTGATGCAAGCATAACCTGATTACTTTCCAACATAGGGTCCCACTCCCTAGTTGATGCCAACATAAACTGTTGACTTTCCAACATAGGGTCTCACTCCCTAGTTGATGCCAGCACAACCTGATGACCTTCAAAAATAGGGTCCCACTCCCTAGTTTATGCGAGCAAAACCTAATGACTTTACAACATAGGGCCACACTCCCTAATTGATGCCACCATAACCTAATGACTTTCCAACATAGGGTCCCACTCATTGGTTGATGCCAGCATAACCTGATGCCAACATGGGATCACCACTCTCTAGTTGATGCTAGCATAACCTGGTGATTTTCCAACATAGGGTCACCACTCTCTAGTTGATGCAAGCATAACCTGATTACTTTCCAACATAGGGTCCCACTCCCTAGTTGATGCCAACATAAACTGTTGACTTTCCAACATAGGGTCTCACTCCCTAGTTGATGCCAGCACAACCTGATGACCTTCAAAAATAGGGTCCCACTCCCTAGTTTATGCGAGCAAAACCTAATGACTTTACAACATAGGGCCACACTCCCTAATTGATGCCACCATAACCTAATGACTTTCCAACATAGGGTCCCACTCATTGGTTGATGCCAGCATAACCTGATGCCAACATGGGATCACCACTCTCTAGTTGATGCTAGCATAACCTGGTGATTTTCCAACATAGGGTCACCACTCTCTAGTTGATGCAAGCATAACCTGATTACTTTCCAACATAGGGTCCCACTCCCTAGTTGATGCCAACATAAACTGTTGACTTTCCAACATAGGGTCTCACTCCCTAGTTGATGCCAGCACAACCTGATGACCTTCAAAAATAGGGTCCCACTCCCTAGTTTATGCGAGCAAAACCTAATGACTTTACAACATAGGGCCACACTCCCTAATTGATGCCACCATAACCTAATGACTTTCCAACATAGGGTCCCACTCATTGGTTGATGCCAGCATAACCTGATGCCAACATGGGATCACCACTCTCTAGTTGATGCTAGCATAACCTGGTGATTTTCCAACATAGGGTCACCACTCTCTAGTTGATGCAAGCATAACCTGATTACTTTCCAACATAGGGTCCCACTCCCTAGTTGATGCCAACATAAACTGATGACTTTCCAACATAGGGTCTCACTCCCTAGTTGATGCCAGCACAACCTGATGACCTTCAAAAATAGGGTCCCACTCCCTAGTTTATGCGAGCAAAACCTAATGACTTTACAACATAGGGCCACACTCCCTAATTGATGCCACCATAACCTAATGACTTTCCAACATAGGGTCCCACTCATTGGTTGATGCCAGCATAACCTGATGCCAACATGGGATCACCACTCTCTAGTTGATGCTAGCATAACCTGGTGATTTTCCAACATAGGGTCACCACTCTCTAGTTGATGCAAGCATAACCTGATGACTTTCCAACATAGGGTCCCCCCACTCCCTAATTGAAGCCAACATAAACTGTTGACTTTCCAACATAGGGTCTCACTCCCTAGTTGATGCCAGCACAACCTGATGACCTTCAAAAATAGGGTCCCACTCCCTAGTTTATGCGAGCAAAACCTAATGACTTTACAACATAGGGCCACACTCCCTAATTGATGCCACCATAACCTAATGACCTTCCAACATAGGGTCCCACTCATTGGTTGATGCCAGCATAACCTGATGCCAACATGGGATCACCACTCTCTAGTTGATGCTAGCATAACCTGGTGATTTTCCAACATAGGGTCACCACTCCCTAGTAGTAGCAAGCATAACCTGATGACTTTCCAACATAGTGTCCCACTCCCTAGTTGATGCAAGCATAACATGATTACTTTCCAACATAGGGTCCCACTCCCTAGTTGATTCCAACAAATCCTTATGTCCTTCCAACATAGGGTCCCACTCTCTAGTTGATTCCAGCATAGCCTGATAGCTTTTCGATATAGGGCCACACTGCCTAGTTGATGCTAGCATAACCTAATGTCTTTCCAACATAGGGTCCCACTCCCTAGTTGATGGCATCATAACTCCATGACTTTCCAAGATAGGGTCCCACTTCCTAGTTGATGCTAGCATAACATGAAAACTTTCCAACATAGGGTCCTACTTCCTAGTTGATGCCAACATAATCTGATGACCTTCAAACATAGGGTCCCCCTCCCTAATTGATGTCAGCATAACCTTATGATTTTCCAACATGGG
>NW_017696882.1:0-3139 GCF_001879085.1 Nicotiana attenuata
AGGCCGTCTTTTCCGCATCCTCCTCATCCATCAAAATCTGGTGATAGCCTGCATAACAATCCACGAAGGAACCAATCTCATGTTTAGCACAGTTGTCAATCAATATATGGATGTTTGGGAGTGGGAAGTTGTCCTTCGGGCTCGCCTTATTGAGATCACGGTAATCAACACATACTCTGGTCTTCCCATCTTTCTTTGGCACTGGTACCACATTAGCTAACCAGGTAGGATACCGAGTAACCCGTATAACCTTCGCCTCAAATTGCTTAGTAACCTCTTCCTTAATTTTCACACTGATATCTGTTTTGAATTTCCTCAACTTCTGCTTGACAGGAGGGCATTCCGGATGAATGGGCAATTTGTGGACTACCAGATCGGTGCTTAGACCCGGCATATCATCATATGACCATGCAAACACATCTTTGTACTCACACAACAATTTAATTATCTCCTCTCTGAGCGGGGCTTCCAAATGGACACTTATTTTTGTTTCTCGAACATTTTCCTGATCCCCTAGATTGATTGCCTCTGTGTCATTCAAGTTAGGTTTGGGTTTTTGCTCAAATTGATATAACTCTTTACTGATTTCTTCCAAAGCTTCCTCATCATCGTATTCACCCTCGCCATCACACTCAATTTCTTGTATTACTATTTCATATGGAATCTCAAGACTAGGCCGGAAACTCCTCATGCATGACACATCATTGAAACCAGCATAAAAGGGACACGACTCCTTCCGAGTTGGAAGAGGAGTAGCCTCCCAGTTATTGAGCTTGGCCTGAGTCCCCACGAACTGCACATCGACTTTACTTGGACCTTCACCTGGCTCTACCATATTCACTTCATCGAACACCCTTTCAAACTTTTCGATCAACCCTTTGTCAGGTTCTATCACCATAGAATTTGGTAGTGCTGTTGTTAGGCGTTGTTTAGTACCAGGCCGGACGAAGGAACGGGAAAGGCGAGGAATGGGTTTTGGTAGGGTCCACACTCTCTTTTTCATCTTTTTGGCTCTCCTTATGTCAGCAGCAGTGGGTTGGAAACCTAACCCGAAAGCGTCCAGATTTCCGGGAAGAGATACTGGCTGTATGATTCCCTGCAGTGAAGCGCCCAACCCCTTTCCAGGCAAGAATCCATTCCTTATCATCTCTGAAGCTACCATAACAGATGCGGCAGCTATCTTGGGCATAGGAACACACTCCCCCTCCGAGATTTTATCAACTGACACTGCGTCCATGACTTGGTACACCCACGGACCTTTGTCATTTTCAACTTCCTCAAAGGATGTAATAGCATTACAAGAATTTTCCTCTCCATGGACCACGATCTCCTGCCGATCCCATTCAAATTTAACCATTTGATGCAAAGTAGACGGTACTGCCTTTACGGCATGAATCCAGGGCCGTCCCAATAACAGATTGTAGGAAACGCTGACATCAAGCACTTGAAACTCCATAGTGAACTCCACAGGTCCTATTGTTAGCTCCAATACAATATCTCCCACTGTGTCTTTCCCTCCACCGTCAAATCCCCGTACACAGATGCTATTTGTATGAATTCTTTCCCTGTCAACTTTCAACTTTTCTAGAGTGGAAAGAGGGCAAATGTTTGCACTAGACCCATTATCAATTAGCACCCGAGTTACCACTGAATCCTCACACTTCACTGTGAGGTAAAGAGCTCTATTGTGTTCAGTTCCTTCCAATGGCAATTCATCATCAGAAAATGTTACCCTGTTCACCTCAAAAATTTTGTTTGCAATCTTCTCAAGATGATTCACAGTGATTTATCTGGCACATGAGCTTCGTTTAGAATCTTCATCAGCGCCCGGCGGTGTTCATCCGAATGGATCAATAAGGGCAATAGTGAGATCTGTGCCGGGGTTTTTCTCAATTGTTCCACAATCGAATAGTCCTGAGCCTTCATCTTTTTCAGGAATTCTTCAGCTTCTTCTTCAGTAACAGCCCTCTTTGTCGGTGCCAGATTGTCTTTAGCTGCTTTAACCCTTCTCAATTCTTCAGGGGCAAAGCACCTCCCTGATCTAGTCAACCCATGAGTTTCACACACTTCTTCTTTAACTTCCTTTCCTTGGTACATCACTGTCACTCTGTCATAGTTCCACGGGACCGCTTTCTCACTAACCACAGGTAACTGGGTCACTGGTTTAATGATAACTGGCTCTGTTCGAGCGCCTTTTACAACCAACACAGGCTTAATGACTGCTCCTGGGATTGTCACCTTAACAGGCTCTGGTTCTATTATCACCACTGGTTTTCTAACTGTCTGGCCCACTGCGACCAGGGCTTTCCCATCAACCAATTTCTCATTTGCTTTAGTTTCACTTGCCTTAATCATCATCACAGTCTGTGACGGCTTCTTGCATTCTCCCTTCTGCACTAACTCGATCATGTGAGCTTCATGATGAATTGGTAACGGATTCTGCGTGATATTGGGAGTCTCCGGAGCCTGCACTTCAATTCTCCGTGTATCAATAAGTTCCTGAATGGCAGTTTTCAGATGCCAACATTTCTCCGTGTCATGTCCAGGCGCTCCAGAGCAGTACTCACAGCTTACTGAATGGTCCAGGTTCCTTGGGGGAGGGTTTGGTAATTTGGGTTCGATTGGGTTCAACATGCCTAACTGCCTTAATCTGTGGTACAGGCTGGTACAAGATTCACCCAAAGGAGTAAAAGTCTTCTTCTTTTGCAACCTATCATTTTTAAATGCGGGGTTGGGTCGGTAACTGGTTCCAGCGGCATTTTTGTTGGTTCTTGGGGGTGGGTAGGTGTTTTGAGATGGATAAGTATTTTGGGGAGCAGGTGCGCGCCATTGTGCATGGGTAGGGGGTTGAGAGTATGTCTGGGCATGATGGACGGAGAAATGGGGAGCAGGAGGTGGGTAGTAATGCTGTGGTGGGCCATATGGAGTGTGTGGGTAAACTTGGGGGTGAGGGCGAGGTTGGTGATAATATGGTGACGGACTCCTGGACCAAACCCTTGATTCCACTACTGCTACTTCCTCTTTCTTTTTCTTTCCCAATACTCCTCCGGTACCGCTTTGAATAGCCTGCGTAGTTGCTTTGAGTGCTGAATAGCTCATAATTTTGTTAGACTTGAGACCCTCTTCCACCATGCTTCCC
>NW_017696883.1:0-3139 GCF_001879085.1 Nicotiana attenuata
GCGGCTCATATCCTTGGGATCAAACTCTTGCGAGATCACAAGAAAAGGATACTAGGATTGTCCCAAGGTCTTTATATTGATACAATACTCTCCAGGTTTAGCATGCATGATTCCAAGAAAGTTCTTCCCGTCAGACATGGAATTTCTCTATTTAAAGATCAGTCTCCTAAGACTGATGAAGAGATAGAAAAGATGAAGGCGGTCCCTTATGCATCAGCTGTGGGGAGCCTCATGTATGCTATGTTATGCACTAGGCCTGATATCTGCTTTGTCGTTGGCGTTGTTAGCAGATTTCAGTCTAATCCTGGGAAAGAGCATTGGACGGCGGTTAAACGTACAATCAAGTACCAGAAAAGGACTAGGGATTACATGTTGATCTACCATTCGGATGACCTTGTACCTATTGGGTATACTGATTCAGATTTCCAATCAAACAGAGATTCTAGAAAGTCTACCTCAGGTAATGTGTTTACTCTTGGAGGTGGAGCCATAAGTTGGAGGAGTATCAAGCAAACTTGTGTTGCTGATTCCACCATGGAAGCAGAATATGTGGCAGCTTCTGAGGCAGCCAAAGAGGCAGTTTGGCTCGGTAACTTCCTGAGAGAGTTGAGTGTGGTTCCCTCGATTCCAGCGCCAATTACACTTTATTGTGATAATAGTGGTGCGGTTGCAAATTCAAAGGAGCCACGAAGCCATAAAAGGGCAAAACACATTGAGCGTAAATATCATTTAATTCGTGATATAGTGCAGAGAGGGGATGTAGTGGTCACCAAGATTGCGTCAGAGAACAACTTGGCGGATCCGTTTACTAAGAGCTTACCACAGAAAACTTTTGATAAGCATGTAGAAGGAATGGGTGTCAAAATTGTAGACGCGTGGTTATTAGTCTAAGTGGGAGATTGTTCGAATATACTATAAGCCATACGCGTCCTGCCGCGGTCCTACCGCGGTTACGCCAGGACCTCGGCCAAAGTGGCCTTCAGAATCTGCAGCAGTGTTCTGCCGCGGTCCTACCGCAGTTACGCCAGGACCGCGGCCAGAGTGGCCTTCAGAATCTACAGCAGTGTTCTGAAGGCCAATTATTTATTTACTTGTTTAAATTCCATAAAGTTTCCTTTTAAATAGATCATGTATTGGTTTGTGTGTCCATTGCTTACATAGTAGATGATTTAGTGTACAGAGTTTAGCTTATACACGGAAGATTAAATCATCGGTTCTTGTAAGACATAAAAGTTAATGTTCACAATCTAATGATGGAATTGGACAAATCATCGGAATGGTTGTAGTACAAGACTAAATATAATTTATCTTGATTATGGGAATAGGTCTAATTCCAACTTCTTGTGCTAATACATTTTGTATGTATTGAACGGATCAAGTAGAGATAAGTATTTTATACTGACTTTATAAAATAATTTCTCTAGTCCATTTAATGTACTTATACTCTTAATCCTGATAATTATTATTAGCTTTGTATGTCACTTGTTGTTTTGATTTATTAAAAGGCGAGATTCTTTCGTGAGTCAATAAGCCTGCTAAATTGGATAACAATGATATACATTGGCGAAGTAATAATTAGTTGATGGAATCCATGTCTCGATTTTGAGATTGATGATACTCCTTTATGAAAGCTTATAAGTTTTCATGTGTAAACTCGGCCGGTGGATTTTGTATCCGACACATGAAATAAGTTAAGTGTAAGTCTAAAGGAAGTAATCAATAAATTAAATAGTCAGTAATTTAATTTGATTGATTAGTATCTGAATTTTAACATGGGGAGTTAAATAAGGTTTTATGGAAGAATTTCGAAATTGAACTAAGGAGTGCAATTACGAATTTTTAGTGGAATAATTCGTAATTTATTATGGTAGAAATTAATTTCAAATTTCGAAATTAATTCCATAATAGGAAGCCTTGTTAATTAAATTCTGTGGTCCATACTGTGCCTGAATAATAGGAAATAAAGGAAACCTTTCCTTGGTGGAAGAAGAAAACCTAACAGGTTTTGGAAAAGTGTTTTGACCTAAAAAACGCAACTATATATATATGGTATATAGATGGTCGTTTTGGTGACAGGAAAAAAAACACACGTTTTTCTTCCTTGAATTTCGCCCGCCCGAAATTCTCTGTTTTCCGGTTTTTATTTGGGTAATACGGTAGAAGACTGTGGAAGGTTGCTGAGGTCTTGCAATTCTGGAACTGGAGAAGGATATCGATTTGCTTTGTTCACGCTTCAAGAGGTAACTCGTATAATCTCCGTATGTGCTAATTGTTTAGATTACACGTGATTATGATGCTATGTTTGCTTCCGCTGCGCAATATGATCCAACAATTGGTATCAGAGCCTACTCACGTCTAATTAAATAATTAGGATAAACCATAAGGATTAATATCATGTTCTATATGCAAGTTTTGAATTACATACAAAGTTTGTTTTTTCTGAAAACCTGCACTGTTTTGGCGTGATTATCTGTTATGGGTTGTATTGATTATTCTGAAAACTTAAAATATTCTATTAATATTGGTGATGTTAAGTTAGAATAATCTGAAAATTGAATTTAATCATGAAAAACGTAAAAACAGTTTTGGCCGAATTAGGGCAGAAAATCGGAGGTAAACTAGTTGACGGACTCCGATTGACCTGAAACTTGGCAGGTCCATGCGAAACGGCCCAGTGAGAAATACTCATGAGCTTCGCTCATGGTGTAAGCCGTTTTTTGGGTTTTCGGGGTCGTTTAAATGGTGTTTTTGCTGTTTTTTTTTAAAATTCTAAATTTTTTTTAGTTGTTTTTAATTCCAGTAATCGTGGGGATCAATTCCCATGGTCTCCGGGGTTAAAAATTAGTGATATAATGTTTTTACACGTTGACGTAGGTCTTCTTCCATATCGGATAAAAACATTATGAATAATCACTAGATTATACTAGTCATTGATTACTAGTATTTACTCTCCATCT
Source organism: Nicotiana attenuata (assembly GCF_001879085.1). Lineage (NCBI taxonomy): Eukaryota > Viridiplantae > Streptophyta > Magnoliopsida > Solanales > Solanaceae > Nicotiana > Nicotiana attenuata. Next base: position 2,958 of record NW_017696883.1, read on the forward strand.
GAGTATGCATGTTGGTTCAATGGGACTAATATATGTTGAATGTTGATATTCACTTGGCTTAAATTAACAGTTTACTCTCCATCTGAGTATGACCTATTTAAGTTTATGGGGTGGATAATCTGTCATTATATATGTATATTGCAAGAATAGCTTCTTTCCCATCGAAATTTGTTGTTCAAGGT
>NW_017696884.1:0-3138 GCF_001879085.1 Nicotiana attenuata
AACAGTGGGCTTGGTTAGCTAAAGAAAATGAATACAGGACCCGCATAGGAGCATTGGAAAAACAGGTCCAAGACCTCCGATTTGAAAATAGCTTGCAAGCCGCAGCTGATGAAGGTGAGAAAAAACAATTGGCCAAAGAGAATGAAGCCTTGCGAGCCCAAATCCAAAAAATGAAGTTAGAGGCCGATAACCCTGTCAGGAGTGCCAAAGATGCAAAGCTTATAGCAAATCTAAGGCAAAAGGTGAACGACTACAGTTTTGACCGCAACAAGGCAGAAAAGGAATTAGCTGGGGTCCGGAAGCAATTGGCTAAAAATGCAGAAGAACGGGCCCGCATGGTTAAACAGTTAAAAGAAGAATATGACAATGAGGTCACAGGATTAAAGAAAAAGGTCATTGCCACAGAAAACCGAACGATCAAACAGGCAAAAGAATTCAAAGTCGAAAGAGAACATTGTTACATGGCATTGGCACAGTTAGAAATGGACTTGCAACAACTCCGGGAACAAAGCCAGGCGGCTGAGCAGACTTTGGAGGCTAGGGCCCAACAGATAGGGCAGTTGCTTCAAGAGAAAGGAAGAATCCGAGAGAAAATAATAACCGTTGCTCATTCCATTACTAGGAAATGTCAAATGTGCGAGAACATGACCCGTACCACCTTCTTGGCATCGGTGATGATATTTGTGAAGCAGATAATGAACGACCTGGACAGACTTCAAGGGGAACTTGCATATAGGCCCGCGGCGAGACCGAATGATGTCCCGCGGGCACCAGGAGCTTTAATGTATTCGTAATTGTCTTTGAGTCTGCACTCCGTCTTCTACTAAAAAAAAGGGTTTGTCTTCCGAGTCTGTATTTCCTTTTTTTTTTATGGAGTTAGGTCATTTGGGTTTGTATTTCTTTTTACCAGAGTCTGTATCTCCTTTTCGTTAAAAGACAGTCAGTTGATTGAGTCTGTATTTTGTTTGAATTAGGATAGGGATGATGGAGTTTGTAGTTCTTAGAGTCTGTTAGTTGTTTTGAGTCTTTGTAATAGACAAATTTGCTATCAATAAAATTGAAATTGCCAAAAATATCCTGCTCTTATTTTGCATTTATTTTTTACGAACTACGCTTGGTCTGATTCACGCAGGGTCGTGATACGTGGGCAATCTCCATAGGATTCGACCGTTTTCTAAATAATAAAAGGGAAAACCAGAAAGGAATGATACAAAAAGGGGAAAAACCAAAGGAAAGAGAACCAAAAGAGGGAGAGCAAAACAAAGTGAAAAGGAAAAGATAAGAGTGGGAACTAATTGGCAAGAAAAAGAAATGGAAAGCCGGGATGACGCATGTGAATGAACAGAGACATAATAGAAACGGTTGACTGCTTAGGTGCATCCACCCATCAATGTGCGGTTATCTATTTGTTAATGCCCTAACCGCTAACAAAGTTGTTGTTGATGAGCCCAGGCAAGTGATTAAGCTGACTGGAATTCTAGCAACCCATCCTTACAACACCCGCTCCAAGGACAAGTCAAACACGGTCAATCAGGATTTAGAAGCAAGCATTGTCGACCCATCCAGAGAGGAGGAGGTAGTGGACGTTAATACAATGAGGGAGGAGATGTATAAACTGAAGCAACAAATGGCCGAGATGTACCAGGCCTGGTCGAAGGGACATCCACCACCAGCCTATCCTGCCAACCCCAATTACCTCCTACCACCAGCTCAACCCCAAGATCCTCCCACAGTGAACTCATCTCCTGCTTTCCCTACTTACCAGCAGTACTGCGGAACCACCTCTCAGACACCACCACCACCACCACCCAAACAAATTCCATGTCCTCCACCACCAATTGCTCCAGTATTCGTGGCTCCCCCACCTGCCACGCTACACAGGTCATCTAGCGAACCCGTGTTCCAAACTCATGATAACCAGTACTACCCACCCGAAGCCACTTTCAAACCCCCAGAACCATACCCTCACACTCCCGCCTTGATCTCTCAGCTGATGAAGAAAAGCCTCCCAAAAACCCTGAGCAAGATGAAATGATCCGAAAGGTCAAGAGCCTAGAACAGTCATTCCGAAATATGCAGGGAATCGGAGGACAAGTAAGTGTAGCCTACAAGGACCTGTGCCTGTTTCCTGACGTCCAGTTGCCAGCAGGATTCAAGTTACCCAAGTTTGACTTATATGATGGCCATGGTGACCCGGTGGCCCACTTAAGGGGATTCTGCAGCAAGATGAGGGGAGCTGGGGGAAAAGATGAGCTATTAATGGCTTACTTTAGTCAAAGCTTAAGTGGAGCAGCGTTAGAGAGGTACACACGACAAGATCATGCTCGGTGGTACACTTGGGACGACCTGGCTCAAGCATTTGCATGTCATTTTCAATACAATCTCGAAATTGTCCCGGACCGTCTGTCACTGACCAAAATCGAGAAGAAGCCCGGAGAAAGCTTTAGAGAGTATGGTTTCCGTTGGAGAGAGCAGGCAGCAAGAGTTGATCCTCCGATGAAAGAGAATGAGATGGTTGATTATTTCCTTCAGGCTTTGGAGCCAACCTACTATGGTCATTTGGTGTCCGCAGTGGGAAAAACTTTCAATGAGGTCGTGAAGATGGGAAGTATGGTGGAAGAGGGTCTCAAGTCTAACAAGATTATGAGCTATTCAGCACTCAAAGCAACTACGCAGGCTATTCAAATCGGCACCGGAGGAGTATTGGGAAAGAAGAAGAAAGAAGAAGTGGCAGTAGTGGAATCAAGGGTTTGGTCCAGGAGTCCGTCACCATATTATCACCAACCTCGCCCTCACCCCCAAGCTTACCCACATACTCCATATGGCCCACCACAGCATTACTACCCACCTCCTACTCCCCATTTCTCCGTCCATCATGCCCAGACATACCCCCAACCCCCTGCCCATGCACAATGGCGCTCACCTACTCCCCAAAATACTTACCCCTCTCAAAATGCTTACCCACCCCCAAGAACCAACAGAAATGCCGCTGGAACCAGCTACCGACCCAATTCCGCATTTAAAAATGATAGGTTGCAAAAGAAGAAGACTTTTACTCCCTTGGGTGAATCTTATACTAGCCTGTACCACAGATTAAGGCAGTTGGGCATGTTGAACCCGATCGAACCCAAATTACCA
>NW_017696885.1:0-3138 GCF_001879085.1 Nicotiana attenuata
TTCTAAGAGGAACTTTGACAGCCTTTCATACCAAGCTCGAGGAGCCTGCTTCAACCCATACAATATTTTGTCCAGTTTAAACACATATTCAGAGTGTTCATGACATTCAAACCCTGGAGGTTGCTTCACATAGACTTCTTCCTTAAGAAGTCCATTCAGAAATGCACTTTTGACATCCATTTGGAACAAGGGGAATTCCATATGAGATGCAAAATCGATTAGAATTCTAATAGCTTCCATGCGAGCGAACGGAACAAACATTTCATCATAATCAATCCCTTCCTCCTGATTGTAGCCTTGAAACACTAGCCTGGCCTTGTTCCTTGTAGTGTTTCCATGTTCATCAAGCTTGTTCCTGAATACCCACCTGGTTCCTATAATGGTTCTATCTGAGGGTCTAGGTACTAGGTGCCAGACATTGTTTCTTTCAAACTGATGCAGCTCATCTTGCATGGCTGTAATCCAATCTGCATCTTTCAGGTCTTCTTTGATATTTTTGGGTTCTATTTGGGAGAGAAAGGCTGAGAAGGCAAGTGAATTTATGGCTTTTGACCTAGTTTGTACTCCAGAATCTAAAGGAGTGATTATGTTGTCAAGAGGATGAGAACTTTTGTGTTTCCAGTTAGGCATTCGAGGTTCATTTGTAGAGGAGCTGGCTATATCTAACTGGTTTTCTTGTGTTCTTCTCTCAGGTACTAGTGGAGTACCCTATACTGCATCAACCACTCTTTCTTCAGCTTCAGTGGTTGTAATTAAGGTACCCAGTTCCATTGAAGACGGGGCAGCATTGTCTCCACTCGACTCTTTCACTTGGCTCATCATATCTGCCTTTCCATTTGTCATGTCAATGACTTCACCAGGAACCAGTGAGGGCTCTCTATCTTGATCATCTTTAGCACTTTTCTCACAGGAAGGATAGGACTCATCAAAGATAACATGAACACTTTCCTCAACACATTGAGTCCGCTTGTTGTATATCTTGTAAGCTTTGCTTTGAGAAGAATACCCCAGAAAGATTCCTTCATCACTCTTGGCATTAAATTTACCAAGTTGATCCTTTCCATTGTTGAGGACATAGCATTTGCACCCAAATATTCTTAGGTGACTCAGCTTGGGTTTCCTTCCATTCAGCAACTCAATGGGGGGTTTTGTTCAGGAGAGATCTGATCATGCACCTGTTCACCAAGTAACAGGCAGTGTTGACAGCTTCAGCCCAGAAGTTCTTTGCAATCCCACTGTCGATCAACATTGTTCTAGCCATTTCTTCAAGAGTTCTATTCTTCCTTTCCACTACTCCATTTTGCTGGGGGGTTCTTGGAGCTGAGAAGTTGTGAGTAATGCCATTTTTATTGCAGAACTCATCAAATTTGGAATTGTCAAATTCTGTTCCATGATCTGATCTAATACATGCGACTCTAGACTCCATCTTCACCTGGATTTTCTTCACAAATGCCACAAACACCTCAAAGGTTTCATCTTTAGTTCTAAGAAACAGAGTCCATGTGAATCTGGAGTAGTCATCCACTATCACAAATATGTATCTTTTTCCTCCCCTGCTTTGCACTTTCATAGGGCCACATAAATCCATATGCAGAAGATCGAGTGGCTTTGAGGTGCTTACATCCTTTTTAGACTTAAAAGAGGACTTCACATGCTTTCCTCTAGCACAGGCATCGCAAACTTTCTGTACTTTGAACATTGACATGGGCAGACCATGGACCAGGTCCTTCTGAATTAGTTTGTTCAAAAAAGAGAGGCTTGCGTGCCCCAATCTTCTGTGCCAAATTTCAGCATCATCATCAACAGCTTTCAGACAACTCAGATCACCACTTTGTATGGACTCGAAATCAGCAACATAGATGTTCTTGTATCTCTTGGCCACAAGTACCACTTCACCAGTTACCAGATTAGTAACTGTACATATCTTGGACAAGAACTCCACCTTGTTTCCTTTATCACAGATCTGAGAGACACTCAAGAGACTGTACTTAAGGCCATTGACATAGTACACATTCTCAATAGAGTGAGTGAGTGATTTCCCAACTTTTCCTGTCACGACCCAAATCCACTACGGGTCGTGATGGCACCGGACACCGTTGTCAGGCAAGCCAACTAAATTATCAATTAAATTCTCTTTTAATACCTTTGAAAATCTAAGAGTTTTCCTTCCATTTTTCATATATAAAATAATCTCTGTTTCAATTCAAATTAAGAAATAACTATTAACACACATCTTTCGAAAAACCATCCCAGAACCCGGTGTCACAAGTGCATGAGCAACTACTGATAAGAAAAATAAATTACAATGTCTGTCCGAAATACAGTGGACAGAAAATAAATAAATAAAGTACTAGAAGGGAACTACACTAGCTGCGGGTCGCCTCGAACAATGCAGCTCACCTAGTCCCCAAATCATCCGAGCTGCTATCTAATGTAAAATATACCTGTGCAACAAAAATGTACAGAAGTGTAGTATGAGTACGTAATCAACGTGTACTCAGTGAGTATCCCGCCTAACCCCGAAGAGGTAGAGACGAGATGGTCAACCTGGACACTCACTAGCGGTCCAATAATAATATACTAAACGTGTGAGGAAATCATGGATTCATATAGCATGTTCTAATTCACAAAGCTGTAAAACAGGTAAACACTTTTTAACAATTAACAAAGGACTTTCAAGATTTTACTTTTCTTCATTTAATCAGTTCATCTCAAGCCATGAAAGGCAATGTCATCATTTAGGATCCTCATGCATCAATATATAAAAGATATCATGCGCAAATCATACCGAGGCGACGGCCCGATCCAACAGAAAGTAAATGTGCACTTACCGAGGGTCGACGGCGCGCCTATAGATGCATCTATTAATCTGCCGAGGCGTTCGGCCCGTTCCAAAATAAACACACACAGATAGACAGTCAATCAATAAGTCAACATGGAGAAATTATCCAAGAAAGGCCAAATCTCTTTAAATAATCTGAGGAAGCGAAGCTTATGTCCCTTTTAGAAATCCATTTATAAATTTAATGTGATTTAAGCAATTCAAACCCTCAAAGGGTTCACAATTAATCCAAATATAACATGCTCAATCAATCAAGTAAGATCTTATCAGGGAGTGTTATATATATATATATATAT
>NW_017696886.1:0-3138 GCF_001879085.1 Nicotiana attenuata
CAGGTGGTCAGATGAGTGTGAGGCGAGCTTTCAGAAGCTCAAGACAGCTCTGACCACGGCACCGGTGTTGGTTTTGCCCACGGGTTCAGGGCCTTACACGGTCTATTGCGATGCTTCCCGTATTGGACTTGGAGCAGTATTGATGCAGGATGGCAAGGTTATTGCTTATGCTTCGAGACAGTTGAAGATCCACGAGAAAAATTATCCGGTTCATGATCTAGAGTTGGCAGCGGTTGTTCATGCTTTAAAGATTTGGAGGCATTATCTATATGGTGTGACATGTGAGGTGTACACGGATCACAAGAGCCTGCAGTATCTGTTCAAGCAGAAGGAGTTGAATGTGAGGCAGAGGAGATGGCTAGAGTTGTTGAAAGATTATGATGTTACCATCTTATATCACCCGGGTAAGGCCAATGTGGTGGCTGATGCATTGAGTAGGAAGTCTGCCAGCATGGGTAGTCTTGCTTATATCCCGGTCAGCCAGAGACCGCTTACTTTAGATATTCAGGCGTTGGCCAATCGATTGGTGAGATTAGATATTTCTGAGCCCAGCAGAGTGTTAGCTTGCACGGTCGCTCGTTCTTCTCTATTGGAGCGTATCCGTGATCGGCAGTTTGATGATCCCCATTTGTGTGTCCTGAGAGACACGGTGCAGCGTGGAGGTGCCACGAAGGTGACTTTAGATGATGATGGTGTTTTGAGATTGCAGGGTCGAGTTTGTGTGCCCAATGTTGATGGGATTCGAGAGTTGATCTTAGCAGAGGCCCACAGTTCTCGGTATTCTGTTCACCCGGGCACCGCGAAGATGTATCAGGACTTGCGGCAGCATTATTGGTGGCGTAGGATGAAGAAGGATATTGTTGCGTATGTGGCTCGGTGTTTAAACTGTTAGCAGGTCAAGTATGAGCATCAGAGGCCTGGTGGTTTGTCTCAGAGGATTGAGCTTCCCGAGTGGAAGTGGGAGAGGATTACCATGGATTTCATCACTGGACTTCCTTTGACTCGGAAGAAGTTTGATGCTATTTGGGTCATTGTTGATAGGCTGACCAAGTCAGCGCATTTCATTCCAGTAGCAGTCTCCTATTCATCCGAGAGGCTAGCTGAGATTTATATCCGGGAGATTGTTCGCCTTCATGGTGTGCCAGTATCTATCATTTCGGATCAGGGTACGCAGTTTACCTCGCGCTTCTGGAGAGCGATTCAGTAAGAGTTAGGTACCCAGGTTCAGTTGAGCACAGCGTTCCATCCTCAGACGGATGGTCAGTCCGAGCGGACTATTCAGATTTTGGAGGATATGCTCCGGGCTTGTGTCATTGATTTTGGAGGCTCGTGGGACCAGTTTCTGCCTTTAGCAGAGTTCGCCTACAACAACAGTTACCAGTCCAGCATTCAGATGGCCCCATATGAGGCGTTGTATAGTAGGCGATGTCGGTCTCCAGTCGGATGGTTCGAGCCGGGAGAGGCTCGGTTATTGGGTACAGACTTAGTTCAGGAGGCCTTAGATAAGGCCAAGATTATTCAGGAGAGGCTTCGTTCAGCTCAGTCTAGGCAGAAGACTTATGCAGACCGTAAGGTCCGAGATGTAGCTTTCATGATCGGGGAGCGAGTATTGCTCCGGGTGTCGCCTATGAAGGGCGTGATGAGATTCGAAAAGAAGGGCAAGCTTAGCCCTAGGTACATTGGTCCGTTTGAGATTCTTGATCGAGTAGGAGAGGTGGCTTATAGGCTTGCATTACCACCTAGCTTATCAGCCGTGCATCCAGTTTTTCATGTCTCTATGCTTCGGAGGTATCACGGCGATCCTACCCATGTGTTAGACTTCAGCACTGTCCAGTTGGACAAGGATTTATCTTACGGGGAGGAGCCGGTAGCTATTCTAGACCGGCAGGTTCGTCAGCTGAGGTCTAGGAGTTTTCCCTCTGTTCGTGTTCAGTGGAGAGGTCAGCCCACTGAGGCCTCGACTTGGGAGTCCGAGTCTGACATGCGGAGCCGTTATCCACATCTATTTCCGGACTCAGGTACTTCTTTCTTTTGTCCGTTCGAGGTCGAACGGTTGTTTTAGAGGTGGAGGATGTGACGACCCAAAGGGTCATCACCTGTTTCCTCATCCGTTTCGTGCTTCTAAGGCCTTGAAAACCTCATTTTTACTTGCCTCGATTTGCGTGCGCAGTCCGGGCGCGTAGCCGGAAGGCTTTTATGTCGAAATATGTGAATTCTGTGAAAAATTTGAAGAATTTCGATATTAATATGTTTAAGGTTGACTTCGGTCAACATTTTTGGTAAACGGACCCGGACCCGAGATTGGACGGTCCCGGAAGGACCATAGAAAAATATGGGACTCGGGCATGTGCCCGGAGTCGAATTCCGAGGTCTAGAGCCCGAGAAATGAATTTTTCTGTGAAATTGTTTTTCTGAAATCATTAAGGAAAATGGAAATGAAAATTATTAAAAGACTGTGGTATCGGGCTCGTATTTTGGTTCCGACGCCCGGTACAAGTCTTATATATTGTTTAAGCGCTTTCTGTAAAGTTTGGTCGAAATCGGACGTCGTTTGACGTGTTTCGGACCTAAATGTCTAAAGTTGGAAGTTCATGAATTTTGAAATGAAAATGATGAGTTTGAGGCTTGATTCAATGATTTTGATGTTATTTTGGCAATTTGATCGCTCGAGTAAGTCCGTAGGATGTTGTTGAGGTTGTGTACATGTTTGGTTTGGAGCCCCGGGGGCTCGGGTGAGTTTTGGATAGGCGTCGGATTGCATTTCTCATGTTTTGAAAAATATGGTATGCTGGCTTCTGTGATTTTCGCAAATGCGAAGATGGGATTCGCAATTGCGAGTTTGCAAATGCGAACACTGTATCGCAATTGCGAAGCTTGGGATTTTTGCATGGGATCGCAAATGCGAACCAGGGGATTTCCGGGCACTGTCGCAAATGCGATGGCTTGGCTCGCAAATGCGAGGGGTGGCCAATCGCAAATGCGATCATTTTCTCGCAAATGCGAAGACTGGCCATTTGGTAAAGTTTCGCAAATGCGATCCTCAGCTTCGCATTTCCCAAAGTAGCAGACCTGGGTTCGCAATTGCGAACCCTAGTTCGCAATTCCCACATCCGAGGCCCAGCAAATTTTATACTTAGT
>NW_017696887.1:0-3137 GCF_001879085.1 Nicotiana attenuata
ATTCTCTACAATCTCTCCAATTTTTATTGCCTCGGCGAAGGGTTTACCCATGGCGGACATCATATTCTGAAAATAGTCTGCTTCCTGGGCTTGGAGGAAAACAGTGACCATCTCTACCTCATCCATTGGAGGTTTCACTCTCGACGCCTGTTCGCGCCACTTAATTGCATATTCACGGAAGCTTTCTGAAGGCTTCTTCTTAAGATTTGCCAAAGAGTTCCTGTCCGGCGCGATGTCTATGTTGTACTGAAATTGTCGAACAAAGTCTCGGGCCAGATCATCCCAAATATGCCAACGCGAGGCATCTTGATCCATGTACCATTCTGAAGCGATACCAACCAAGCTTTCTCCAAAATATGCCATCAACATCTCTTCTTTGCCACCGGCCCCCCGTAACTGATTGCAATACTTCTTTAGGTGAGCGATGGGGTCACCGTGTCCGTCATACTTCTCAAATTTTGGTGTTTTGAACCCTGACGGCAAGTGTACATGAGGGAACATACATAGATCCGTGTATGAGACACTCTTTTGCCCGCTCAATCCTTGCATGTTTTTCAAGCTCTGCTCGAGGCTTCTCATTCTCTTTGCCATTTCATCCTGCTCTGGGTCTTTGGGGGTTTTGTCCTGCCCTGGTGTAAGCTCGTATGGGGGTGGCTGAGAGTAATTATATGTGGGATATTGAGGAGGATCTGACGGAAATACAGGGTTTTGGAATGTGAATGCTGAGGGATCAAAGGCAGGCCTTGGCAGCGAAGGTTGTGTTGTAGCAGGACATGGTGGAGCAGTGAAGATGTTAGGAACCGCTCCCGCTGGGAACACCTGGGGGCGAACCTCAGAAGGCATTCCAACGAAATGAGCGGTCATGGTAGGTTGCCCAAAAGGGGTAGGGGGGTGACTGATAGGGACCGTAGTAGCACCTCCAGCTCTAGGGAACAACTCTGGGAATCCGGGAATATTGCTTGGAGGTTCCTTTCCATTGTTCCAAGCATCCCACATTTCCATCAGTCGCAGGCGCAAGATCCGATTTTCTTCAGCTGTAAAAGATTCAGAGGCCGGGACACCCGAGATGGGGCTATCTTCAGAGATGGGGACTGGGGGCAAAGTCATTTCTGTAGACATTTCCACGCTTCCTTTCGATCTGGTAAAGTATTGATGCGATGCCAGCTTATCACAACCCACCACCGTTTCTAAAAGCTAAGCTGGATATCAGCAACACACGGTTAGTTTGGGACAAGTAACAGATAGGTAATCGCACATTGGGGTGTGATGCACCTATACAGTTAAACGGTTGTCTACATGTTCGCACCGGTTGCATGCGTCATCCCGGCTTTTCTTTTCTATTTTTCTCTTCTTTTTCCACTCTTTGTTTTTCTTGCCTTTTTTTTCATTTTTCTTTTCCCCTTTGTTTTTCATTTTCTGCTTTTCCCTTTTCTTTTGCCATGGTTTTTCTCTCTATTCCTTATTTTCTTTTTCTGCGTTTCTTTCTCTCTTGTTTTTCTTTTATTTCCTTCCCTCGTATTTCATTTTTAGGGGATACGGTCGAATCCTATGGAGATTGCCTACGTATCATGACCCCGCATGAATCAGACCAAGCGTAGTTCTTGCAAATAAATGCAAACCTAGATGCAAGAAATAAAGAAACAATTTGTTTTGGGAATTTTCAAATTTTCATTAATAACAAATGCAATTACAAAGCTACTAGACTATTTGTTTTTCTTTTCTTGGAAATAGAAAGTACAAAAACCAGACGCGAAAACTGCAGACTCGATTTTTAGGAGTACATCAAAGCTTCAAATCCTGGGGCCCGCGGGGCATCACTCGGCATCGCCGCGGGCCTGCGTGCAAGACCCTTTTGCAACTGATCTAGATCGTTCATAACCTGGCGAACAAATATCATCACGGAGGCAAAGAATGTGGTACGACCCATCCGTTCGCCGGCCTGACACTTCATGACAATGTAGTTGGCAATGTTTCTGATTCTCTCCCTGATTTGACCTTTCTCTTGGAGTAGCCGGCTTATCTGTTGAGTGCGAGCCTCTAGCACCTGAGAATCCTGGAAGTGAAGATCCTGTAACAATTTTACTTCCTTCTCTATATCGGCGATTAATTCATAGCATTGTTCCCTCTCGGCCTGTAACTCTTTCTCCCGACGGGCTGCCTTTTCTTCAAGAGTGTTCATTTTTCTTTTCATGTTGGCGATGGTTCCGTCATAGTTTTTCTTCATTTGCTGTACAAACTGGGCCCTTTCCTCGGTCTTCTTTGCCCATTGAGCCCGAAGTTTTGCCATGCTTCCCTCGGATTTTTCCAATTCTTCCTGACAGTCCAGGACTTGTTTCTTTAACCCTCTTATCAATCTCTCATCGGATAGACTTCTTTCTCGATTCCTTGCATCTAATTTCAGTTGTTGAATTTGGGCCTTGAGAGCTTCATTCTCCTGGGCCAATTGCTTTTTATCACCTTCATCAGCTGCGGCTTGCAAGCTGTTTTCGAACCGAAGCTCCTGAACCTGTTTTTCCAATGCTCCAATTCGAGCTCTGTACTCCTTTTCTTTAGCCAACCAATCCCACTGCACCTGAGCCTCGCTTGTTAATTGTTGCACATGTGGCCTTTTGGCGGGTCTCTCGGGGATTTGAAACCTTTTACCGAACCAAACCAAGTATTTGGGATCTACCTCACCTCTGGCCCGGTCCTGTACTATAGTTTTAGGCTCAAGGTACCTGCACTCATTCCATATCTTTCGGATTCGGCCTTCAGGGAATGCAGCCTTTGGGCCCAACTCAATGACTTGCCCACTCAGGTCTTCATCGTTGTGCACCGTCTGGAATCTTCCAAATTGTCGCAAAACGCGGTAAGGAGCATAGGGCTGAATGCTTCGAATACCCATCAAAAGAATATAAGGGACCTCTGCTGATGTGTATACAGCTTCAGTAGGAGGAAGCCATCCATAAGCCCATTCCACTTTATCTGCAGTGAGGGATCTTAAACATGACGACCAGGCCTCAGTACCCTCCGGGAACTCAATACCTGTAATTCGGGTCTTGAATTCTGCAATACAACTCAACCCGGTTAAGCCGTAGTTCATGTAACCTGTGCGGTGACAGAGATGTTCCTGTATCCACAACTGCAAGAGCAAATTG
>NW_017696888.1:0-3137 GCF_001879085.1 Nicotiana attenuata
CCGGAGTCGATACAGAGAACGGCTCATGAAGCTGTTCGGGTTCTATCCCAAAGCTTGAAGCAATGAATGGGGTAACATAAGACAAAGAGGACCCCGGATCAATAAGAGCATAACAATCAATGGCCTGAACAGACGAGATACCTGTAATCACATCTGGAGAAGCCTCTGCATTCTGACGACCACTCAAAGCATAGAACCGGCTGGGTCCACCTCTACCACGAGCTCCACCCCTAACTGTACCACGTCCTGCTGGGGCTGGAGGACGCCCAGATGATGTGGCGATTGAAGAACCGGATGGCTGAGCAGATCCCCTACCCATGCCCTGACTGGGGGCACGACAGTCTTGCTGAATATGACCTCTCACCCCGCATCTGAAACACACCGGGATATCCAGATAGCAAGTCTCTGCATGAAATCTCCCACACTTGGGGCATGAAGCCCTCCCCTGTTGCTGTGATCTCCCTCCTGAATGACCGGACTGATGGGGTCTCCTACTGTCTGAACCTGGTCTCATGCGGTTGTTCTGCTGGTAACTGTGCAGAGATGATGGTGCGCTGGCTGAGGACTGAGCATATGACCGGGATGGCCCTGACGACCTTCTCCCCTGAGCTGATCTCCCTGAGTGACCTGCTGATCGGGCCCTGTTGCTATTCTCCCTTTCCGCCCGAATCTTCAACTTCCTAGCCTCTGTGGCCTGAGCGAATCCCACAATCTTTCCATAGTTCATATCCGAGTGTAAGGCCGCTGTAGCAGCCTCATTTACTACCAAGGGACTAAGGCCCTGAACAAATCGCCGAACTCTAGCTGCCATGGTCGACACTAACTGAGGAGCATACTTGGACAATCTCACGAACTCCATGTGGTACTCCCAAACACTCATACTGCCTTGCTTGAGGGTCTCAAACTCCGTGGCACGGGCTGCTATTGTCTCAACAGGCAAGAACTGGTCAATGAACGCATCTACAAACTCATCCCATCTGGCCGGAGGTCCTCCCTCCCCACGGGAGTCCTCCCACATCTCGAACCATGAATACGCTGCTCCCCTCAACCTGTATGATGCCAATTCAACTCCCTCTGTCTCTGAAGCTTTCATCACTCGGAGGGTCTTATACATTTCATCAAGAAATTCCTGCAGATCGACCTCTGGGTCTGTGCCTGAGAACTCTGGTGGGGCTAACCGCAAAAACTGGTTAACTCTGGAGCTCGTAGAATCTCCCTGTCCACTAGAGGATGTAAGGGCATCCTGAGATCTCTGGGCCTGAGCGGCCACTAACTGGGTCAACATGCGGATGGCTCCCCTAAGGTCCACATTAGAAACCTCGGGACCAGGAGCTGGAATGGTGCCAGATTCAGGAATATCAGCGGGAGGGATGGTGGCACCCTCTGCCGCTGCAGGATCAGGAACAGACGGGCCAAGTAGGTTCAAGGCCGGGGAGTCACTCTCACCCACGGCATCAGGTACATGATTCATAGCCTCACTCGTAGTGGCATTGGCCCCAAGGCCGAGTCTAGCTCTCTTCTTAGGTGCCATTACTGAAAAAGATCGGAACAACGCACGAGTTAGATATAGATACTTTCACACTTCACTTCACCGCACGATATAGAATAACAAAGAAGTGGGAAATTTCCTAAATGTCCATGCAGCCCCCCACTTATAGATGTGGTCGACTTCACACCGATAAGTAGGGCTCTACTAGACACGGCTCCGAGACATCCTAGGACTCCTTAAAACCTTAGGCTCTAATACCAAGTTTGTCACGCCCCAAATTCGAGCGACATGACCGGCGCCCGACCGGGTAGCCCCAGCCAAGCGAACCTGGATGCCTTTCCTAACCCACATGTTACCCCACGTTTTCCTTACTCAGTTATTCCAAGGATTTGCCAAATAATTAATTAAGAACACTTTTTAATTTACAAAACACATACATACTTACATAATAGTAGTGAAATCACCAACTCGTTACCAACGTATGAAAACACGGCTTTACACAAAGTTTCTAACCCACATCTACTGTCTACGGAGCCTCTAATAATACAACAGGATAACATAGTATTTGCCGGTAACAAGGCTCCGGCTATACCTTACACAAATCAAAAATAAAACTCCGAAAACAAGCGGCCTGAGCCACGCAGGACCCCGAGAGGAAAGGGGCTCACCAAAAAGCTGATGGAGGACGAAGGGGAGCTACGATCGGTGGACTAGAGTACCTGCTACGAATCCACCTACAATCATAACACGAATGTAGCGCCCCCGGCAAAAGGGACGTTAGTACATTTGAATTGTACTGGTATGTATAACAAACTTTACCCAGAGTAACCTCAAACCAAACACGAATAACAACAACAGAGGGAAACAACAATTGAATACACACAAGGAAAAACAATCAAGGCAAACAAGTTGACAATCTCTCCTTTTCCCCATCATCATTTCCACATTCTCAATTTCACAATGTTCTCATGTTTCATTACAATAGTGATATCGATCACTTTCCATCCTTATTACCTCGGCCACCCTTATTACCTCGGCCACCCTTATCACCACAACCCACACCTTATTACTTCGTGTTGTGGCGCGCAACCCGAACCCACCGAACAATCACAATTCATAAACAATAGCACAACAACAACAACAACAATTTACAAGGAGAACAGCAACAAGTTTCAGGAATAATCAACAGCAAATCCCAATAACGACAGCAACACATCTCAAAGAACAACAACACAACTCACACAGAGTTTATATGACTATCAATGCCATTTCCATCTTTTTCAACAGCCCGTTTTACCATTTAAATCACAACAATAATTTTCCACAGCTAGGCACAAAGGATGTTACCACAGTTATTTCAATATCACCAATTTCGATTCCTTTCCATCATTTATTCCACAGTTCTTACCACATAACACATTCGCAATTACAACTCGGTTTATTGCCATTTACTTACACAACCATATCGGACGTCTTAACCAACAACGTTTAAGGCACAACATTGACATGAATTCACAAATGGTTTACACAAGAAAACGCATACTACTAATCCATGAAGATATCACATACCAAGTATTTGGACACCAAGCATGGAGATTTTACAAAGGTTAAAGTTACGCCATACATACCTGGAGGTGAATCCCTTTTT
>NW_017696889.1:0-3136 GCF_001879085.1 Nicotiana attenuata
GGCAATCCACTGCTAGGCCTCCACTTTTCAATGGTCAGTACTATTCTTGGTGGAAGAACAGGATGAGAGATCACATCATAGGGGAAGACTATGAACTCTGGGACATAGTCACTGATGGTCCCCTAGCAACCACAAAGAAGAATGCTGAAGGAGTTGATGTGCCAAAGACAAGGGCTGACTGTACTGCTGAAGACCTGAGGAAGTGGGAGAAAAATGCTAAGGCCAAGAAATGGCTTGTGTGTGAACTAGGTTCAGATGAGTACAGTAGGATCCAAAGCTGTACTACTGCGAAGGAGATATGGGACACCTTGCAAGTGGCCCATGAAGGAGCACCTCAAGTGAAAAGATCAAGAGGAACACTGTTGTTTTCTTAATATGAGAATTTTACTATGAAGGAAGGAGAAACTATCCAGGAGATGTATACTAGGTTCACTACACTGACAAATGAACTTAAGTCTCTTGTAAGGGTTATTCTTGAAGAAGACATGGTTGAGAAAATTCTGACAAGGGTTCTGCCAGTCACATTGGAAAGCAAAATCACTGCTATGCAGGAATCCAAGAATATTGATACTCTCAGACTGGATGAACTGATTGGAAATCTGACTGCTTATGAAATGAGAAGGCAACCCATGAAGATGGATACCCCCAAGAAGGAGAGAAGCTTAGCTCTCAGAATTGCTGAAGGTTCAGATCTGGAAGATGATGAGATGGCTATGATCACTAGAGATTTCAAAAAGTACCTGATGAGAGGAAAGGGTTCTTCAAGAGGTACAACCTTCAACAAGACAAGAGCTCCTGAGAAACAGACCAATGAGGGTTGCTACAAGT
This sequence comes from Nicotiana attenuata, assembly GCF_001879085.1. Classification (NCBI taxonomy): domain Eukaryota; kingdom Viridiplantae; phylum Streptophyta; class Magnoliopsida; order Solanales; family Solanaceae; genus Nicotiana; species Nicotiana attenuata. Next base: position 829 of record NW_017696889.1, read on the forward strand.
GTGGTAAGACTGATCATATGATCAAGAACTGCCCTCATTAGGAAATTGAGTGGAAGAAAGAAAGAGCTGAACGAAGGAACAGGAAGAAGGAACAGGTTCAACCAAAAAGAAACAAAGGTTCAACCAAGGCTATGGTTGCTGCTTGGGGAGAAACCTCAGATGAAGACTCAGAAGATGAAGCTAAAGAAGAGCAAGCACTGATGGCCATCGGAGAATTAGATGATGAACAAGAGGTCCAAGTGAAAGGGAGAGCCAAATATGGCATATGGATAGTGGTTGCTCAAAACATATGAATGGGAACAAGGACCAGTTCCTTTCACTTGAGGACTTAAAAGGAGGTAATGTCTCCTTTGGTAATGGAAAGAAAGGTGAGATCATTGGGGTTGGAAAGGTAGGCAAAATAGATTCTCATTCCATAGAGAATGTCTACCTGATAGATGGCTTGAAATATAGCCTAATAAGTGTGTCACAATTGTGTGACAGAGGTAACCTTGTGGCTTTTACCTCCACCAAATACTTTGTGATTAACCTTATCACTGACAAGATTGTTTTGCAGGGAAAAAGAGTTAACAATATTTACATTGTAGATTTGTCCACTCTTTCAGAAAATGAACTCACTTGTTTAAGTGTGTTGGTTAATGATCCCCTCCTGTGGCACAAAAGACATGGTCATGCAAGTCTAAATCAGCTCAACAAATTAGTCTCTAAAGACTTGGTGATAGGGCTACCTAATATCAAGTTCAAGGAAGACAAAGTTTGTGAGGCATGTGCAAGGGGGAAGTAGGTAAGGTCATCCTTCAAAAGCAAGAAAATGGTAAGTACAACCAAGTCGTTGTAACTGGTCCATATGGATTTATGTGGTCCAATGAGAACCATGAGCAGAGGTGGAAAGAAATATGTAATGGTGCTAGTTGATGATTATTCTAGATTTACCTGGGTTCTATTTCTAACCTCCAAAGATGAAGCATTTGACATGTTCTCTGCATTTGTTAGAAAAACTCAGAAACAATTAGGAAATCAACTTGCCTCCATTAGGTCTGATCATGGAACTGAATTTGAAAATTCCAAGTTTGCTGAGTTCTGTGATGAAAATGGTATAGATCATAACTTCTCTGCCCCTAGGACCCCTCAACAAAATGGAGTAGTTGAAAGAAAGAATAGAACTCTTGAGGATATGGCTAGAACCATGCTACTTTCTAGTAAATTGCCTCACAGCTTCTGGGCAGAGGCTGTAAACACTGCATGTTACATAATAAATAGATGCATGACCAGACCTTTGGTAGAGAAGACTCCCTATGAGTTACTTAAAGGGAGAAAACCAAACATATCCCATCTTAGGGCATTTGGTTGCAAGTGCTATGTGCACAATAATGGAAAAGACTTCCTAGGAAAGTTTGATCCCAGAAGTGATGAGGGAGTATTCATGGGATATTCTTCACATAGCAAAGCATATAAAGTGCTTAATGAAAGAACTTTGTGTGTAGAAGAAAGTGTGTATGTAGTATTTGATGAAAGTAACATTCTTTCTGAGAGACAGGAACATGAAGATGAAGCCATTGGATTGGTAAAAGACTTGACTGAAGCATCAGCTCAGGTCAAACTGGCACCAACAGAAGGAACAGGTGATGGAACAGGTTCTTCCATACAGGGCAACCTGACAGGGGGAAGAAATCAAAGTGGAATTGAAATAAATTCCTTGAAGGAACCTGTTCATGATCCTGCTCTTCAGCAAATGGCAGAAACATCTAGCGGAAGCCAGTTGGTTGTGAGACCTCACAAGTATCAAAGTTCTCATCCCATTGAGAACATTCTCACTGATCCAACATCTGGAGTGAAAACCAGATCACAATTAAAGAATCTGTGTGCTTTTGATGCTTTTCTATCTATCATTGAACCTAAAAATGTTGTTGAGGCTTTGCAGGATGCAGATTGGGTAAATGCAATGCAGGATGAGCTTAACCAGTTTGAAAGGAGTCAAGTTTGGCACCTAGTACCAAGACCCAAGGACAGATCAATCATTGGTACAAAATGGGTCTTCAGGAACAAACTTGATGAAGATGGAACAGTTACAAGGAACAAGGCAAGATTGGTGGTCCAAGGTTACAACCAGGAGGAGGGCATAGACTATGATGAGACTTTTGCTCCAGTTGCAAGACTAGAGGCAATCAGACTTCTCATAGCCTTTGCAGCACATATGGAATTCACTCTTCATCAGATGGATGTCAAAAGTGCCTTCCTAAATGGCTACCTAAAAGAATAAGTGTTTGTGAAACAACCTCCAGGGTTTGAGAGTAAGGAATGTCCTGAG
>NW_017696890.1:0-3135 GCF_001879085.1 Nicotiana attenuata
ATGGTATGAAATCGGTATCCATTAATAAAATATTTAGTATATCTTTTGGCGATCGTATTAGGCTCTTTAGCTAGCCATCTTAAATAATCGGGTTCTTCAATTTTTTTTAACTTTTTCTGCAAACCAATTGTTGAATTCCCGACTATGCTTCCTTGCCCTTTCCCATGCATTTGATCTACTGTGACTACCAATTAAATTCTTATGTTCCCTGCAATCATGAATTTTATAAAATCAATCATATCATAAAGAAAAAGAAACATATAAATTAAATAAATCTTATATAATTTATCTTACTCGATAAACTTTTGCACTTGTTCATCGCCAGTATTGAACAGAGCATACCGATGGGCTTCATAACATAACTGTGGATCCATGAGAAAAGTATTTTTCTTCTTACTTCCAATTGGATGACCTATCATAGGGAATATAGGTGACAAATTTTGAGGGCACTCATCATCCACAGTTGTGTATCTACTGAATCTTGTCTTCACGCCATCATGTAGGTATCTCGAACAAAAATTCAAGCACTCTTCCGCCAAAAATCCCTCTGCTATTGATGCTTCTGGACAAGATCGATTACGAACAAATGCCTTGTACTTACATAGGTTCCTCTCAATGGAATACATCCAATGAAGATGAGCCGGACCCCCAAGCTTAATTTTATTCACCAAATGAATAGGCAAATGTGACATTATGTCAAAAAATGTTGGATGAAAAATCTTTTCAAGCTCATAAGTTATTTCAACAATTTCAGAATGCAATTTTTCAAGATCTCTTCGCCTTATGACCTTACTACATATGGCTCTAAAGAAATTGCCCAACCTAATCAAGGCCAACGAGACGTTCTTGGGCAACACCTTTCTAACAGCAACCTGGAGCAAGTAATGCATTATAAAATGAGCATCATGACTCTTGTACCCTGATATTTTCATCTCCTTCCCTTGCACGCGATTTGAAATATTCGAAGCACACCCTCTTGGTAACTTGGCATTTTTCATAACGGTGCAAAACAAATTTTTCTGTTCTGGTTTCATGTAGAAACAAGCTTTAGCCAAACTCGCACTACCATCATCATCTTCTCTTGGTTGTAGCTCCTTTCGTATCCCCATTTCTTGTAAGTCATAGCGAGAATTTACATGATCCTTTGACTTTTTTTCTATTTCCAATAAAGTCCCAAGTAAACTGTCACATATGTTTTTCTCGATGTGCATCACATCAAGATTGTGCCTCAATTTATTATGCGCCCAATATGGTAATTCAAAAAAAATAGATCTTTTTTTCCACGGACCCTTGTTATCCCGAGGTCTTTTCTTTTTTCCCTTTCCAAAGACATTGTTGCATTCACAGAGCTCTTCAAACACTTCCACACCCGACAACGGAGTAGGTGCATGTCTATGCTCCTCATTACCATCAAATGACTTCTTATCTTTTCTCGATGGATGATCAAGAGGAAAAAATCTTCGATGACCCAAGTAACACATCTTATGACTATGTTTGAGATATTGTGAGCATGTGTCGTAATTACAAGTGGGGCATGCCAATCCACCCTTGGTGCTCCAGCCTGAAAGCATTGCTAAAGATGGAAAATCACTAACTGTCCACAATAAGGCTGCACGCATTTGGAATGTTTGCTTTGTCTCAGCATCATATGTTTCTATCCTAGTTTCCCATAGTTCCTTCAATTCTTCAATTAATGGTTGTAGATACACATCTATATCATTTGCTCGAGATGAAGGATCTGGAATGATCATTGACAACATGATATATTCTGGCTTCATGCAAATCCATGGTGATAAATTATAGTTCATTAACATGACAGGCCACGTGCTATGAGAAATGCTCATGGTTCGAAATGGGTTGAAAACATCACTTGAAAGACCCAACCTAACATTACGTGGATCTCTGGAGAAGTCTGGGTGTAGAGAATCAAAATCCTTCCAAGCTTCTCCATCAGCAGGATGCCTCATATTCCCATCAGTGGGTCGTTCATTAGCATGCCATCTCATTGCAATGGCTGTTTCAGGACACATGAATATCCTCTGAAGCCTAGGCTTTAAGGGAAAGTACCTTAAAACCTTTATTGGGATTTTAGAGCTTGTATTAGTTAAGGAAGCATCAACAACTTTCCATTGAGAAGCCCCACAGACAAAGCAATTATCGGCATTTGCATTGTCTTTCCAAAATAACATGCAATCATTAGGGCATGCATGTATTTTTCATAATGAAGACCCAAATCTTTTATCATGTTTCTAGCCTTGTTGAAAGATTCTGGCAACTGAGCAAAGGGAAATGCCTCTTTTAACAACTCTAGCATATCTGAAAAGGCCACATTACTCATTCCATACAAGGAATTAAATACGTACAACCGAATAGTAAAACTCAATTTAGTGAAGGTTTCACACCCAGGATATAGTTCTTGTTTGCCTTCCTCTAATAATCTGAAGAATCTCTTAGCATCTTCAGATAGAGTCTCTCTCATCTGTTCTTCCTGCTCTGCGTCACATTCTACATTTCTAAAGGTATCATGAAGTAATCCATCAATATCATCACGCATGTTAGAACCTTCATCATCATTGCTTTGGTGAGGTGCATTTCTAGAGGAAAACCCTTCCCCATGGAAAACCCATTTGGTGTAACCATCAACAAAACCGTTAACAATCAAGTGATCCTCCACCACATTTTTATAGTGCCAATAGCGATTAATACACTTTTTGCAAGGTCATAATATTTTATTTCCCTGGGAAGCTCGTTCAAATGTCTTATCAAGAAAATTGTTCACTCCACGGATATACTCATCCGTCCATCTTAGGAGATTCATCCAACTTTTATCTTCATTATCCATTGAAATCCTATACGATAAAATTAAATCAACAAAATTAACCAAATAAACCTACAAATAATAAGATATTGACCAATGCTTTTAAAGGTGAAAACTCAGAAGGAGGAGCAACTGAAGAGAAGTGGGATATTTAATTTTAATTTTAACATAGATAATCAATTTTAACATAATGCATTTGTATATTTTTATGAGTTTTCTGCATGCTGACTAATAAATATCTAGCTAGTTGGGTAACTCTAAGAAATAGGTTGAATTTTTTGTATCTTGCAACAAAAAGTTACAGACAATATAAATAC
>NW_017696891.1:0-3135 GCF_001879085.1 Nicotiana attenuata
TTCTACCGCGACCGCGGTAGAACCGCGGTGGGCACAGTAAACTTCGGGGACTTAAGTGTAAAACACGAGATTTTTAGACCTAAACCCTATTTAAAACGCTAGACTTCGCCCAAAAGAGGCAGGTATTGATTTCTAAGGGTTCTTAGCAAGAAAAACAATTGTGAGAAAGTACTCAAAACATCTTTCTTCTTTTCTTTTGATTTTATGATGAATTCAAGCTTAGTTTATTCTCCCATAGTCATGAGTAGCTAAATTCCTTGTCTAAGGCTTTGATGGACCCTATTGAGTGATGAACTTCTTGTTTATGTGAATACAAATTGCTAGTTAAATCTTTATTTGTTCAACTTCGTGTTCGTTGTAGTTAATTGACAGGATCCTCAATTAGCTGTGCCTATTTAGTGTGCATAACTTGGAAAAGAGTGCATATTTAGGGTATTGTTGAACAACACCACTCCTAGATTATTAGAGGAATCTATAATTGCGGGTTTAAAGGCGGGATTAGGGATAACGAAGCCTTGGGTGTAATCTAAAGTGAATCGTGCTAAATAAAGTAAGCTAGTGTATCTCGGGAGAGTGCAATAGTAAATTACTGTGATTACTCGGGAGAGATTTACGGTAAGATTAGCGTTCATGATTGATAGAGATGTGTTGGTAAATTTGTATGAGCATAAACAGAAGGGATTCCATCAATAGGGGAAATTATTGCCTTAGCGTTTTTCTCATAATTGTTTACAACCTTATTAGTTTAGTTTACAGCTATTTAGTTACTTGCAAGCTAGTTGTTAAAGAACACTCAACTGAAATTTGAATATTTGGGAAGCTGGTTCTGGAGAATTAGTGGGTCTGAAGATAGTGGTTGATAGGTTAACTCTCTGTGGATTCGACCCTGGGCGTAATACTCGGGTTATATTTGCAACGTCCGCTTAGTCCTTGTTATAAGGCATAGTTGGGCGTGATCAAATTTTGGCGCCGTTGCCGGGGAGTTAACGGAATTATCAATTGCCATTGACAGAAATACAAGGATTCTTATTGTAGTCAGTCTTCTCTCTACCAACTTTTTCATTGAAAATTTGACGGTTGTTGATCTGGGTGCGCAGGTGTATGCCTAGAAATTCTACGAGGACTGGAGAACTACTTTAAGGACTCTCAGACCCCGAGAAGACATTCCGGGCATTGAATCGTGCCAACAAAAGACTTCAACAATCCCAACAAACACACCAATTCGAAATTGACATGGGCGACATAAACGATCCCAACGGGAACGTCAGGAATGAGCAATTGGCACCTCCTGTGCCTGAGGGTGCACTATATGACTGGGCACAACCCACAGCTGATAATTTGGCCACTGCCATTGTTGTGCCTGCAATACAAGCTGAATCGTTCCAGATCACAAATAACATGCTACACTTGTTGCAGAACAAGGGACTCTTTTCTGGGACACAAACAGAAGATCCTCAGCAGCACTTAAAGAACTTTCTGTCTATATGCAAAACCCAAAGGCAACCCAACGTGACTCCGGAAGCAATCAGGCTATTATTGTTTCCATTCTCGGTGACAGGAGCTGCTTAGGTTTGGCTAAACTCGCTTCCCATAAACTCTATAGCAACTTGGGATGAGTTGGTCAAGCAATTTCACAACAAGTTCCATCCGCCCAACAAAACTGCTCAACAAATTGATGAGATTGTGAGCTCCAAACAGAAACCAATGGAGACACTACACGAGACATGGGGCAGGTTTAAAGGAATGTTGGTTATGTGTCCTCACCATGGTGTTCCAGAACAGATGTTGGGACAACGGTTTTACATGGGACTGTCAGACAGCTTGAAGAATATCGTTGATGCCTCGGCTGGTAGGGCATTCTTGAGCAAGACTTGGAGAGAAGGTCAGAATTTGCTCGACAAGATGGCGCAGAATTCGGGTTGGACATCTAGGAATGCACCTATCACTCCAGTGGTGCACTCAGTGCCTCTTGATCCTTCTAATACAATGGCTGAAAATATGGCGACTCTCTTGACACAAATGAGCATCCTCACCAAAAAGGTGGAGGAATCAGGGCAGAAGCAGCTGGTTCATATAGTAGATACTACCAATGGGGGCTTGTGCACATCTTGCATTAGCCAGCCAATTGGTAATCCTTGGAATACAGAGCATGATCATCATTATCAGCACCCTGAAGATATGAACTATGTGGCTAACTATGGGGGTCAGAGGCAAGGTAATCAGAACTGGGGTCAGCAGACTCAGCAGCAGTACAGGCCACCGCAGCCACAGTATAACGCCGGAAACATGGGAGGCATGAGACCCCCCAACAATATGGCACCGTATCCTAGACCACAGGGGTACAACAATCAGCAGCAAGGGTATCACCCACCTCAGCAACAGCAGGGTGGAAGACAGGAAGACGGGTTTGCAAGACTTGAAGCAATGATGCAGCAGGTTATTGGGTCCAATGCTAAGATACATGAAAGGGTGGATGCACATGATGTAGCTATCAAGAATATTGAGGTACAAGTGGGCCATATTTCAATGTCACTTAACAATCGTCCTCAAGGGACATTACCTGCAGATACCCAAATCAATCCAAAAGATCAGGGCCCAAAGCAGCTGATGGCGGTGAGTCTTCAGAACGGTAGGGATCTAGATGTTGAGCAAGAGAGAGCTCGAGAGAACATACAGGCTGAGACACTCATTCCAGTGCCCATTGAGCTGGATGAGTCTACGGGATTGACAGAGGTAACAGTCCAGCCCGCTCCTGAACAAAAGAATATGCAGCAAGAGACTGAGACAGTAGCTGAACCAGTAATTGAGCAGTAGCTGAGAAAGAGAAATCTCAAGTGATTGGGAAGAAAAGACCTCTTGCACCATTTCCGCAAAGGTTGGCCAAGCATCAAAAGGAGGAGCAGTATAAAAAGTTCCTGGAGATGCTCAAACAAATCCAGGTAAACATTCCACTGATAGAAGCTCTAAAGGAGATGCCAGGATACGCTAAAATGATGAAGGACTTGATGTCTCAGAAGTTTGACTTTCAAGACTTGTCCACTGTGACACTTACTCAGACATGCAGTGCAGTGGTATCCAGACCTGTTGCTGAAAAGCTATCTGATCCAGGTAGTTTTACAATCCCATGCTACGTAT
>NW_017696892.1:0-3135 GCF_001879085.1 Nicotiana attenuata
CGCCGGCTCTTTGACATGCATCACAACTCTTCACCAGTTCACTAGCATCCTTGAACAATGTGGGCCAATAAAAGCCACAACTCAAAATTTTTGAGGCTGTCCTCACCCCCCCGTGATGGCCACCATAGGGAGAGGAGTGACAAGCCTCCAATATGCTTATTTGTTCACTTTCCGGCACACATCTCCTTATTACTCCATCCGTGCAAATTTTAAACAAATACGGATCATCCCAATAAAAATCCAAGCTATCCCGTTTGAGTTTCTTCTTTTGGTTGGAAGAGAACTCGCACGGGATGTTACCAGTCACAATGAAGTTGGCGATGTCCGCGAACCATGGCATTTCACACATAGAAACGGAAAGAAGCTGCTCGTCAGGGAACCTATCATTGATCTCAATACCATCACTTGGTCTCCCATCTTCATCTAATTGTGACAAATGGTCGGCAACTTGATTCTCGCTTCCCTTTCTATCCTCAATCTCTAAATCAAATTCCTGAAGGAATAGCACCCATCTCATCAATCTTGCTTTCGAATCCTTCTTAGTCATGAAATACCGAAGGGCTGCATGGTCCGTCTGTATGATCACCTTTGCCCCCATAAGGTAAGGTCTAAATTTCTCCATCGCGAACATAATAGCCAATAGCTCCTTTTCTGTCACAGTGTAGTTTCTCTGAGCCTCATTCATAGTCTTGCTAGCATAATACACAGGATGGAACATTTTGTTGATTCTTTGGCCTAGCACCGCCCCAACCGCTACATCACTCGCATCACACATAAGTTCAAAAGGCAAGTCCCAATTAGGAGCAGTGATTATAAGGGTTGTCGTCAACTTGTGTTTCAGTAACTCAAAAGACTCCATGCATTTCTCATCAAAAATAAACTTGACATCCTTCTCTAACAACTTGCAAAGCGGGTTCACAATTTTGGAAAAATCTTTGATGAACCGCCGGTAGAACCCGGCATGACCCAGAAAACTCCTCACCCCTTTGACAGAGGTAGGGGGAGGAAGTCTTGAGATAACCTCTATTTTTGCCTTATCAACTTCAATTCTTTGCCTTGAGATTTTGTGGCCCAATACAATTCCCTCTTGCACCATAAAGTGGCATTTCTCCCAGTTGAGCACAAGGTTGGTTTCTTCACATCTTGCCAAAACCCTATCCAAGTTCATCAAGCATTCTTCAAATGAATCTCCCACCACACTGAAGCCATCCATGAATACTTCTAAGATATCCCCCACCATGTCGGTGAAGATTGCCATCATGCATCTTTGAAAGGTCGCTGGGGCATTACATAATCCGAATGGCATTCTCGAGAACGCGAACGTGCCATAAGGACATGTAAAGGTTGTCTTCTTCTGATCCTCTGGGGCAATGAGAATTTGATTATACCCCGAGTAGCCATCTAGAAAATAATAAAAGGCCCGGCCCACAAGACGATCAAGCATTTGGTCCAAGAATGGTAGTGGGAAATGATCTTTTCTTGTCACCTTGTTCAGCTTTCTATAGTCCATACACACTCTCCAACCCGTAACTGTCCGAGTAGGAATCAACTCATTATTGGCATTGGTCACTACCGTCATTCCACCCTTCGTTGGCACACATTGGACCGGAGAGCTCCATGAACTGTCCGAGATCGGGTAAACCACACCGCCGTCAAGCCACTTGATAACCTCCTTCTTTACCACTTCTTGCATCACCTCATTGAGTCTCCTTTGATGTTCAAGAGATGGCCGTGCATCCTCCTCCAAAATGATTTTATGCATGCAAAATGCGGGGCTTATTCCCCTGATGTCCGCCAAAGTCCATCCTATTGCTCTTTTTCGCTTTTGGAGCACCTCCACAGTGGCCTCAACCTGCAAATTAGTAAGGCAAGAAGAAAGAATAACTGGAAGAGTAGAATTAGAGCCCAAGAATTCATACCTGAGGTGTGGAGGAAGTGGTTTCAACTCCAACACCGGTGGCTCCTCAATTGATGGCTTGGTTGGCGGAGTTTTGCGATTTTCAAGATCCAAAGATAGTTTCCTAGGCTCATATGAATATGAACCCATTCCATGCAATGCATTCACGCACTCCACTCTACCGGCATCATCATTGGCATCCATATTAAGAAGCACGGCTTCAAGAGGGTCTTCAACATTGATCAAGGCACTTGTGTCATCCACTATCACCGCCGTGACAATGTCCACAAATGAACACACCTCCGTACTATTGGGTTGCCTCATTGACTTGCACACATGAAATACCACCTTTTCATCTCCCACACGGAATGTTAACTCCCCTGCTTCCACATCAACCAATGCCTTCCCCGTAGCTAGGAAAGGTCTTCCAAGAATGATAGGCACTTCGAAATCCACTTCGCAATCCAATATGACAAAGTCGGCCGGCAATATGAATTTGTCCACCCGGACAAGCACATCATCGATTATACCTAGAGGCCTCTTCATCGACCGGTCCGCCATTTGAAGTCTCATGGAGGTTGGCCTAGGTTGCCCAATTCCCAAAGTCTTGAAGACTGAGTACGGCATCAGATTAATGCTAGCCCCCAAGTCACATAGGGCTTTAGCAAAGTCCGCACTTCCGATAGTGCAATGAATAGTGAAAGCACCAGGGTCCTCAAGTTTTGGGGCCATAGAATGCACAATCGCACTAACTTGGTGCGTCATCTTTATTGTTTCACACTCTATAGAACGCTTCTTTGTGACTAAATCCTTCATAAATTTTGCATACCCAGGCATTTGTTCAAGTGCCTCCACTAAAGGGACATTGATTGTGAGGCTCTTCATCATGTCTATGAATTTCTTGAACTGATTGTCGCTCTTTTGCTTTGCTAACCGCTGAGGATATGGTGGAGGTGGTCTAGGCAAGGGTGCCTTTGCCTTGGGCACCGCCGGCTCGGGTATATCAATGATGTGTTCCCTAGACGGGTTCACGGTCTCTTGAGTCTCTACCCTGGCCTCATCATCAATATCGATCCGCACATTATTTGTCACTATTGGTTCAACCACATTGTCAACATTTCGAAGGTGCTTCATCATCATGCAATTCAACTTCATCATTCATAACTTGATTCTCAACTGAGGCATGCACATCACCGCCTCTTCCACTCCTAGTTGTAACTGCCATCACATGATTGTTG
>NW_017696893.1:0-3135 GCF_001879085.1 Nicotiana attenuata
ATATCTACATCAAAAGTGTGATAGGATAACAGCTCTACAGCTAGAATAAGGAAGAAGACTCTTCGGCCTGCGGACGCTGCAGATATACCTCGAAGGTCCGTGTATCTCCTCGCCTCTAGGATAGTGCGCCTGAGTGGAGGTACCTGGATGATCTGCACATGAAAAACATGCGCAGGAAGGGCATGAGTACACCACAACGGTACTCAGTAAGTGCCAAGCTTAACCTCGGTAGGGTAGTGACGAGGAAGGTCAGGGCCCTACTGAGATAAAATATAATAATAAATTAACAGTATGAAAAACTGACAATAATAATGAGTACAACAGTGAGATAAGACAGGTTAAACAAGGCAATATCAAATACACAAAGAACGGAACAACCACGGAATAAGTACAGCTCAATACCAAGGTAACAATGAGGATCTCCCAGGATACCGTCCTGTAGTCCTTTCTCAACTGTCCGGTGGATCTCCCGGGATACCGTCCCGTAGTCCAACTCATGTGCCAAACCGAAGGATCTCCCGGGATACCGTCCCGTAGTCCAACCATCAATGTGCAGGGGGATCTATTGGGAATCTAACCCGCAGTCCCAAAGTAAAAGTGCAGGGGGATCAACTGGGAATCGAACCCGTAGTCCCAAAGTAAACAAACAAGGGGGGGGGGAGCTACCGGAATCCCACATCTGTAGTCCCAATATAAATGCGCAATCACAGCCAGAAGATACCAAGGAATGAAGTACAAAGACAAACAACAGATAGTAGTAGCCTAGCATGCTTCCCGTAATACAGTCAAGGCAACTTAAGCAATTAGGCAGGTTAAATCAACTAAACATGCTTCTCTAATCTAGCATAGGTTATAATTGCAGGTAGAGTAAAGCAAATATGAAAGAAACTCGATCTCAATGTCTTAAATAAAATCAGGATTTTTCAACAATCGGCTCAAGTATGCGCTCGTCACCTCACGTACAAGGCACTCAAATATCAAGTAACAATCCTAAGGGGAAAGGTCCCCCACACAAGGTTAGACAAGCCACTTACCTCAAACCGGCTCAATATCACTAGAAACCACGCCCTTGCCACGAGTATCCGACTCCAAATGGCTCAAATATATTCAAATTCAATTACACATTGTAAATAACATCGCAAACAACTGGTTTCGCTATTTAATTTAAAGCTACGACGTGAAATTAGGCAAAATGACCAAAATGCCCTTCAGGAAAACGTCTCGGAACCGAATAATTTTAACATTTTCAGAACCCTCGTACTCTCACGAGCCTAACCATATAAAAATCTCCCAAATCGGAGGTCAAATGCTCACCCAAAACTCAATGGTTTAGTCTAAGAAGTTTTCTCCCATTTTGATGCCGAGTTCGAAACTAGATGATGGATTAAGCTATATATTGATGGAATACAACTAAAAGGGATTAAGAAAACGTTACCCAATGATCTTCACTTCAAAACCCACTCAAAATCGCCCTCTCCCGAGCTCTCAATTGATTTTTTCCAACTTTTGAAACTCAACCCTCGAAATTCCCTTTTCTGAACAGGTGTTTCCGCTTCTGCGGACAAGGGACCGCTTATGTGGAAAAACAACCGCTTCTGCGGTTTTCACTTAATAGACCAGATTCCGCATCTGCGGTACAAATCTCGCAGGTGCGAACCGCATCTACGGTCAAACCTTCCGCACCTGCAGAAAAGCTGAGGAGTCCAAATTTCGCATCTGCGATGGGCCGGCCGCTTCTGCGGCTCCGCACCTGTGGAACCCAAACCACAGGTGCGGTTATGACAGGTACCAGAACTTCAGCAGCCCATTCAACTTCAAAACTTTCCGTCAACCACCCGAAATCATCCCGAGGCCCCTGGGACCTCAACCAAAAGCACCAATACCACCTAATACCTTATTCGAACTTGTACCAATCTTAAAAACACCTAAAACAACGCCAGAAACCCGAATTAATCAAAGATTCAAGCCTAAGAACTTCAAATTCCAACAAAACACGCTTTCGATCAAAAACCTAACCAAACCTCGTCCGAATGACTTGAAATTTTGCACACACATCCCAAATGACATGACGGAGCTACTGCAACTTCCGGAAATTCCAATCCGACCCTCGGATCAAAATCTCACTATCGGATCGGAACTTCAAAAATTCAAACTTCGGCATTTCAAGCCTAAATGAGCTACGGGCTTCCAAAATACATTCCGAACACGCTCCCAACCCCGAAATCACCTAACGGAGGTAATGGAACCATTGGATTTCCATTCCGAGGTCGTCTTCACACTGTACCGACTACGGACCACTTTTCCAAACTTAGGCTCTCATTTAGGGACTAAGTGTCCCAAAACACTCCGAAACTCAACATCGAACGTCCCGACAAACCAAAATAGCATAAATGAACTTTGGGGAAGCAGTTAATGGGGGATCGAGGAGTTAATTCTTAAGACGACCGGCTGGGTCGTCACATCCTCATACACTTAAACATTCGTTCATCCTCGAACGAGCATAGAGAACATACCTGAAGAAGTGAAAAGATGAGGGTAACTGGTGCGCATATCCTGCTCGGTCTCCCAATCGCCTCCTCGGCCGGCTGACCCCGCCACTGAACCTTCACTGAAGCTATGTTCTTTGACCTCAACTTCCTGATCTGCCTGTCCAATATAGCCACTGGTTCCTCAACATAGGATAGATCCTTGTCCAACTGGACTGAACTGAAATCCAACACGTGCGACGGATCACCGTGATACCTCCGGAGCATCGAAACATGAAATACCGGATGCACTCCGGCCAAACTGGGAGGGTAAGGCAAGCTCATAGGCAACCTCCCCAACTCGCCTCAGGATCTCAAAAGAGCCAATAAACCTCGGACTCAACTTCCCTTTCTTCCCAAACCTCATGACGCCTTTCATAGGCGAGACCCGAAGCAGAACCCGCTCACCAACCATATATGAAACATCGCGAACCTTCCTGTCCGCGTAACTCTTCTGTCTGGACTGGGCTGTACGGAGTCTATCCTGAATCGTCTTAACCTTCTCCAATGCATCCTGAACTAACTCTGTGCCCAATAGCCTGGCCTTACCCAACTCAAACCAACCCACCGGAGATCTACACCTCCTACCATATAAAGCCTCATACGGCGC
>NW_017696894.1:0-3135 GCF_001879085.1 Nicotiana attenuata
TTGGTGCTTTTGGTTGAGGTCCCGGGGGCCTCGGGGTGATTTCGGGTGGTCAATCGGACCATTTCTGGTCTTATAGTATTGCAGGTTTTCAGCTGTGTTGTTGCAGAAGTGTTGTTCATCGCGTTCGCGTGGGGTGTGTCGCGAACGCGTAGAGTAAATTTGAGAGGCCTGGAAAATGGCCTTCGCGTTTGCAGCCTTAGGAGCGCGTTCGCGATGAGGAGTTGTGCGGACCATCGCGTTCGCGAGGGCTGCTTCGCGTTCGCGTAGAAGGGGCCTGGGGCCCTGCCTGGTTTGTGCATCGCGTTCGCGGTTGGTCGAACGCGTTCGCGTAAGAGGGTGAGCTGGAGCATCGCGTTCGCGGACCTGGAGTCGCGTCCGCATAGAGGTAATATGTAGTCAACGGAATTTGTTCATTGCGAACGCGGGGGTGTTGACCGCGTTCGCGTAAGGTAAAACCTGGGCGTCCAGAGGGCTTTTTATATTATTTCATCCGCGACCCCATTCATTATTTCCTCCATTGTTGACCACCTTAAGAGCTTTTTGGTAGAAATTGAAGAGGATTTTGACGGGAATTGATTGGAGGTAAGTCTCGTGACCTAGAAACGTCATTTTATTGAAGAATCAACCTTTAATTCATGGAAATTGGAGTAAAAATTGGAAGAGCTAGGGCTTGAGTTTTTATATTTTTAAATTGGGATTTGGTAGGTCATTTGAGCTCGGATTTGGGAGTTCTTGGTATGTACGGACTCGTGGCGAGACGAGGAATCCGGTAATGTAAAATTCGTAATTTTTCGAGAAGCGGGCCCGGGGCTCGGGTTTTGCTAGTTTCGAGATTCTTGCTAATTTTTGATTGTTTTCGATTGGGTATTGTTCCCTTAGCATATTGTGACGTATTCGCTCTGATTTTGGTTAGATTCGACGCGCGTGGAGGCCGATTGAGGGGCATAGGCGTTGCGAGCTAGGGATTTCACCGGTCCGAGGTGATTAATACTTGTAAATGATATCCTGAGGGTTTGAAACCCCGGATTTGCACATCATAGTGCTGTATTGTGGTGACTTGCACGCCAGGTATGAGCGTGGGGTAGAGCACCGTTGGGGATTGTGACTTAGTCCGTCCCGGTTGTTGGTTTTATTGCGTAATTGACTGAAACTACTTGTTATCATCATTATTTGGGTTGATTGCTATATTTGGGCTTCGTGCCAATTGTTTGAATCCTTCAGGGATTGATATCACTGTTTTTGCATTACTTTGCATATTATTTTATCACAGTCCAAGGTTTAAAATACTGTTTCGCAAACTCAGCTATCTTTCTAAGATTTGAAAACCTAAATGATATTTTACTAACGTTTTGAGTTGAGACTGTTATTTTACTATTGCCCAAGGGGCTTATGTGTATTTCTGGACTGAGGATGGATCGGGCTGTGCGCCGCAGCGGTGTGATATTGATATTGCGCTTGGGCTGTAGGAGTCCCTCCGGAGTCTGAACCCCCACAGTGAGCGCGGGTACCCAAATGGATCGGGCTGCGCGCCGCAGCGGTCATGTGCATTGCATTGCATTCATGCATCGGTTCCTGTTTGTACTACGTGTCATGACATTCACCACTCTCATTTCATTGGCATTCATGCTACTTCTTGCACTTTTTACCAGACGCCCTGGTGTTAATTGTTAGTGGAGTGCTGTGCCCGAGGGGCTGACTTATGTGCGGACTTGCATTATCTGAATACGCATTCATTTGCTTGACTGTTGTAAAAGGATATTTTCAAAAGAGGTTTTTAAACTGAGCCAGATATTTTCTAAAGTATTCTTCACGGTCTTACTGTTTTCTAAAAAGGGTTGTACTTTCCTATATCGCATGATGGAGTGCTTTTACGTGATTTCTTGCCTCTCAGTTATTATTTACTCTTATTACCACTGAGTTGGAAGTACTCACTTTACTCCCTGCACCTCGCGTGCAGTTGCAGGTATCGTTCACTCGGTAGCGGGTTATTAGCGGATTAAAGGTATTGTTATTGTAGCTGAGCAAGGTGACCGCCAGCGTTCGCGCCACCGGATGTTGTCTTTTGTTTTTTCCAGAAATTCATTTTTGTATAATATTGGTCCTGTAGTTAAATCAGGTTCCTTTAGAAGCTCGTGACTTGTGACACCCCGGTCGGGTAGTAGTTAACAGTTTCTAATGCCATTAAGTTGTATCTTCTATTCATTTATGTTTAATAATTGTTAGTGAAAGGATTTGGGTTAGTTGGCTGGCCTTGTCTTCACGAGAGGCGCCATCACGACCGGGTATGGGAATTAGGTCGTGACAAGTTGGTATCAGAGCCTAGGTTACTAGGTCTCACGAGTCATGAGCAGGTTTAGTGGAGTCTCGCGGATCGGTACGGAGACGTCTGTATTTATCCTCGAGAGGCTGCAGAACCTTTAGGTAAACTTCCCATTCTTGGAATTCTTATCGTGCGTACTTGATTCAGCTTGAGATATAACTCTTGAAATTCCTTCCACACGTCTGTATGCGCACGTGAGCGCTCAGTATTATATGTGCCTTGATGGTTTGTGATTCCCCGATCGAGGGGCGAGATGTGATCTTCGTGATTATGTTTGGCCAGTCTGGAGGACTTGAGGCCGGATCCTTGCCTATGGCTTGAGCACTGAGGTGCTGATTGTGTGAGCAAGTGTTTTGAACTTATATGTTCAGTATTGCCCCTATTAGCCGGAATGGCGATTTGGTATTCATGTGATGAGTATGTTAGTACTGCGAGATGTAATTATATGACTTGGTAGTGACGAAGAAATCTGCAGGATAATAGATGAACTGTTAAGTGATTCGACTCCTATTGTGGATTGATGTGTAGCCTGAATTATGGGCGCGTGAAGAACAATGTCGTACCTCCTAGTTGAGAAGTGAAGTGCATTGCATGCGGCGGTATGAGTTCGGACTCAGGAAGACTAATGACTGAGTAACGTATATGATGGTGAAAGGTATGCTGAAGTACTAAATTGAGGCGAAACATGGGTCATCTTCTGCGGAGTGTTCTTGAGTGGTATGGTCCTTATGTGTATGTTAGAAGATCTCATGTGTAATTGAAGGGTATGTGTTGAAATTTAAAAATTCGGGTCGCTTAAGAGAGTGGACTCAGTT
>NW_017696895.1:0-3134 GCF_001879085.1 Nicotiana attenuata
AACAGCCCGTCTTGAGTTCGAGCGAGGTCGAGCCTCTCTATCTTTAATGGCGAAGGCCCTTGGCCTTAAGGGAGTTATTTCAAACTTATCAAAATAACAGCCCATCTTGAGTTCGAGCGAGGTCGAACCTTTATATCTTTGATGGCTAAGGCTCTTGGCCTTAAGGGCGTTAATTCGAACTTATCGAAATAACAACCCGTCTTGAGTTTTTGCGAGGTCGAGCTCTCTATCTTTAATGGCAAAGGCCCTTGGCCTTAAGGGCGTTATTTCGAACTTATCGAAATAACGGCCCGTCTAGAGTTGGAGCGAGGTCGAACCTCTATATCTTTGATGGCGAAGGCCCTTGGCCTTAAGGGCGTTATTTCGAACTTATCGAAATAACAGCCCGTCTTGAGTTCGAGCGAGGTCGAACCTCTATATCTTTGATGGCGAAGGCCCTTGGCCTTAAGGGCGTTATTTCGAACTTATCGAAATAACAGCCCGTCTTGAGTTCGAGCGAGGTCGAACCTCTATATCTTTGATGGCGAAGGCCCTTGGCCTTAAGGGCGTTATTTCGAACTTATCGAAATAACAGCCCGTCTTGAGTTCGAGCGAGGTCGAACCTCTATATCTTTGATGGCGAAGGCCCTTGGCCTTAAGGGCGTTATTTCGAACTTATCGAAATAACAGCCCGTCTTGAGTTCGAGCGAGGTCGAACCTCTATATCTTTGATGGCGAAGGCCCTTGGCCTTAAGGGCGTTATTTCGAACTTATCGAAATAACAGCCCGTCTTGAGTTCGAGCGAGGTCGAACCTCTATATCTTTGATGGCGAAGGCCCTTGGCCTTAAGGGCGTTATTTCGAACTTATCGAAATAACAGCCCGTCTTGAGTTCGAGCGAGGTCGAACCTCTATATCTTTGATGGCGAAGGCCCTTGGCCTTAAGGGCGTTATTTCGAACTTATCGAAATAACAGCCCGTCTTGAGTTCGAGCGAGGTCGAACCTCTATATCTTTGATGGCGAAGGCCCTTGGCCTTAAGGGCGTTATTTCGAACTTATCGAAATAACAGCCCGTCTTGAGTTCGAGCGAGGTCGAACCTCTATATCTTTGATGGCGAAGGCCCTTGGCCTTAAGGGCGTTATTTCGAACTTATCGAAATAACAGCCCGTCTTGAGTTCGAGCGAGGTCGAACCTCTATATCTTTGATGGCGAAGGCCCTTGGCCTTAAGGGCGTTATTTCGAACTTATCGAAATAACAGCCCGTCTTGAGTTCGAGCGAGGTCGAACCTCTATATCTTTGATGGCGAAGGCCCTTGGCCTTAAGGGCGTTATTTCGAACTTATCGAAATAACAGCCCGTCTTGAGTTCGAGCGAGGTCGAACCTCTATATCTTTGATGGCGAAGGCCCTTGGCCTTAAGGGCGTTATTTCGAACTTATCGAAATAACAGCCCGTCTTGAGTTCGAGCGAGGTCGAACCTCTATATCTTTGATGGCGAAGGCCCTTGGCCTTAAGGGCGTTATTTCGAACTTATCGAAATAACAGCCCGTCTTGAGTTCGAGCGAGGTCGAACCTCTATATCTTTGATGGCGAAGGCCCTTGGCCTTAAGGGCGTTATTTCGAACTTATCGAAATAACAGCCCGTCTTGAGTTCGAGCGAGGTCGAACCTCTATATCTTTGATGGCGAAGGCCCTTGGCCTTAAGGGCGTTATTTCGAACTTATCGAAATAACAGCCCGTCTTGAGTTCGAGCGAGGTCGAACCTCTATATCTTTGATGGCGAAGGCCCTTGGCCTTAAGGGCGTTATTTCGAACTTATCGAAATAACAGCCCGTCTTGAGTTCGAGCGAGGTCGAACCTCTATATCTTTGATGGCGAAGGCCCTTGGCCTTAAGGGCGTTATTTCGAACTTATCGAAATAACAGCCCGTCTTGAGTTCGAGCGAGGTCGAACCTCTATATCTTTGATGGCGAAGGCCCTTGGCCTTAAGGGCGTTATTTCGAACTTATCGAAATAACAGCCCGTCTTGAGTTCGAGCGAGGTCGAACCTCTATATCTTTGATGGCGAAGGCCCTTGGCCTTAAGGGCGTTATTTCGAACTTATCGAAATAACAGCCCGTCTTGAGTTCGAGCGAGGTCGAACCTCTATATCTTTGATGGCGAAGGCCCTTGGCCTTAAGGGCGTTATTTCGAACTTATCGAAATAACAGCCCGTCTTGAGTTCGAGCGAGGTCGAACCTCTATATCTTTGATGGCGAAGGCCCTTGGCCTTAAGGGCGTTATTTCGAACTTATCGAAATAACAGCCCGTCTTGAGTTCGAGCGAGGTCGAACCTCTATATCTTTGATGGCGAAGGCCCTTGGCCTTAAGGGCGTTATTTCGAACTTATCGAAATAACAGCCCGTCTTGAGTTCGAGCGAGGTCGAACCTCTATATCTTTGATGGCGAAGGCCCTTGGCCTTAAGGGCGTTATTTCGAACTTATCGAAATAACAGCCCGTCTTGAGTTCGAGCGAGGTCGAACCTCTATATCTTTGATGGCGAAGGCCCTTGGCCTTAAGGGCGTTATTTCGAACTTATCGAAATAACAGCCCGTCTTGAGTTCGAGCGAGGTCGAACCTCTATATCTTTGATGGCGAAGGCCCTTGGCCTTAAGGGCGTTATTTCGAACTTATCGAAATAACAGCCCGTCTTGAGTTCGAGCGAGGTCGAACCTCTATATCTTTGATGGCGAAGGCCCTTGGCCTTAAGGGCGTTATTTCGAACTTATCGAAATAACAGCCCGTCTTGAGTTCGAGCGAGGTCGAACCTCTATATCTTTGATGGCGAAGGCCCTTGGCCTTAAGGGCGTTATTTCGAACTTATCGAAATAACAGCCCGTCTTGAGTTCGAGCGAGGTCGAGCCTCTCTATCTTTAATGGCAAAGGCCCTTGGCCTTAAGGGCGTTATTTCGAACTTATCGAAATAGCAGCCCGTCTAGAGTTGGAGCGAGGTTGAACCTCTATATCTTTGATGGCGAAGGCCCTTGGCCTTAAGGGCGTTATTTCGAACTTATCGAAATAACTGCCCGTCTTGAGTTCGAGCGAGGTCGAGCCTCTCTATCATTAATGGCGATGGCCCTTGGTCTTAAGGGCGTTATTTCGAACTTATCGAAAT
>NW_017696896.1:0-3134 GCF_001879085.1 Nicotiana attenuata
CGAGAGGGGCGCCGGGCCTTGAAGAGAAGTTGCTAGAAAGCGACCGGATTGGACCTTTTGAATAAAGAGCACGCGTCCTGTGCTATCCGGCTGGAGGAAGCAAAGAAGAGCTCGGTTCTAAGCTAAGGGGGTGCAAGCCGAGCTTAATCGGGTTAAGGCCGAGCTGACGAGAGCAGAGCCGAACTTAATGAGAACAAAGCCGAACTGGAAGCCCGGGTGCAACAGTTGGAGTCGGAGAAGACTTCCCTTCGGGAAGAGGTTGCGGACTTGACGTTGGCCAATGAGGCTCGAGTCCTTGAAATTGAGCTATGGACCAATCGATTTCGGGAAGCTGAGGCTAAAGTTTCTCAGGCCGAGGAGACTGCCAACGATATGGTGGCCCAATATAGGGCCGATGCTGATGCGGCCAACCAGCAGTCAAGAATGTTAGCCGAATATGCGAAGTGTCAGGCCCGGCTTGAAGTTCTTACTGAACTCCAACGTCGCGGTTTCGATCTTGCATCGGACGTCGCCAAAGCCGCCGAAGCTGAGGACGCTTCGAGAAGGGCGACGTTCCCCGAAGAATTCGAGGATGGCTCCGATTGACTCCGGGAATAGGCTAGGCTTTGTTTTGTTTTTCCCCTCTTATGTAATTGCTCCGGTAGCGAGCTTTTTTATGCAACACTGCCCTTTGCCATTTATTGCTCCTTTTTCCATCTTGTTATTACTTTGCCTTTCATCTTTTTGGAACGATGGTAGTCCTTTATATTTTTCGAAATAGTCTCCGAGTGAATGTATTCGAACTCAAGTGAATTTCGACCTTCGGGTTTTCTCAAGGCAGTCCCCGAGTGAGTTGATTCGAGCTCGGGTGAAGTCTAACCCTTAGGTTTCTTCGAAGCAGTCCCCGAGTGAGTGGGTTCGGACTCGGGCATCAATTTGACCTTCAGGTTTTGTATCGATTTTACGCCTTTTTCTTAAGGTCTTACAAGTTCGAGTATACTTCGCCTTTTAGTGAAGTCGATGATGAAGCCGGTATTACCTCTTTTTGAGATTTTATGAATTTGGACCCGCCTTCTCGAGGACTTATGGTCAAAATAATGCCTTATCGAGGCCTTACGAATTTCGAACTCACCTCTGAGGTCTTTCAGTTTTATGTGTCGCCTTATTAAGGTCTTATGAGCTTGGACTTGCCTTCTTGAGGTCTTATAGTTTAAGTGTTGCCTCATTGAGGTCTTATGAGCCTAAAGCAGGTCTTATGTGATCGAATATGAGATCGAATATGCCTCGAGGAGGTCTTATGTTCAAATGTGCCTCGAGGAGGTCTCATGTTCGAATGTGCCTCGAGGAGGTCTTACGTTCGAATGTGCCTCGAGGAGGTCTTATGTTCAAATGTGCCTCGAGGAGGTCTTATGTTCGAATGTGCCTCGAGGAGGTCTTACGTTCGAATGTGCCTCGAGGAGGTCTTATGTTCAAATGTGCCTCGAGGAGGTCTTATGTTCGAATGTGCCTCGAGGAGGTCTTATGTTCGAATGTGCCTCGAGGAGGTCTTATGCGATCGGACTTGAAAGCATACCGAAGAGTCGAACAAAATCTTTTAGGTTATGATGTGAATATGCATCAGATAGTCTTTGCTATTGCAGTAATAGTTAATACATCATACTGATCCGAGCGGATTAGGTCAGGTTAGTTGGGCACGGCTTGCTTTGGCCGTTTGACCCTTACATTTATTCTTATTGACCTTCGCCTTCTTCGGAGGGCGATCTAGTATACAATGATTTACCCTTGGATACCTTTATAGTAGCACGATGTTCTTGCTGCCTCGTTAAAAACCTTGCCGAAAAACCCGAGTTGGGACAAAAACGGTCGAAGGAAAAAAGAGTGCAGCTCGTGCTTTCAGTCTCTCCGATGTCCGAACTTATCTTAGCGACCGATCATCGACCTGCACGGGTTAGGATCGGACAAGTCTCCAAAAAATTTATGGAAGCGAAGAAGAAAGAAGACTTACCTTTAGCAGTAGTATCTCTTCAAGTGGCCTATATTCCAGTTATTGGGTAGTTCTTTCCCATCCATCGTTCCTAACTTGTACGAACCCTTTCCGGTTACCTTCAAAATGGTGTAAGGGCCTTCCCAGTTCGGTCCTAATTTCCCTTCGTTAGGGTCTCGAGTGTTGAGGGTGACCTTTCTTAGTACCAAGTCCCCTATATTGAAGTGTCGAAGACGAGCCCTTCGGTTATAATATCTCTCGATCTTTTGTTTCTGAGCTGCCATCCTAACTAGTGCGGCCTCTCTCCTTTCGTCTAAAAGATCCAAGCTGGTGAGCATTGCTTCTTGGTTGGTAACCTCGGTTGCATACCGGAATCTAGCGCTGGGTTCGCCCACCTCGACTGGGATCAAGGCCTCGGTTCCGTAAACCAAAGAGAAAGGAGTGGCACCGGTGCTAGTCCTTTCGGTTGTCCGGTAGGCCCATAGGATTTCGGGCAGCATCTCTCTCCATTTTCCTTTTGCGTCTCGTAACCTTTTCTTTAGGTTCTGAACGATGGTCTTGTTGGTCGACTCAGCTTGCCCGTTTCCGGTGGGATGGTACGGGGTTGACAATACCCTCTTGATCTTGTTATCCTCGAAGAATCTTGATACCTTGCTCCCAACGAACTGTTTCCCATTGTCACATACTATTTCGGAAGGCATCCCGAACCGACACACGACGTGGTCCCAAAGGAAGTCGATTACTTCTTTCTCTCGAACCTTTTCGTAAGCCTGCGCTTCAACCCATTTGGAGAAGTAGTCAGTAACCAAAAGAATAAATTGAGCCTTACCTGGAGCTCGAGGAAGCGGGCCCACTATGTCCATTCCCCACTTCATGAAAGGCCAAGGAGAGATGACCGAATGCAGCAGCTCAGCAGGCTGATGGATGAATGGCGCATGCCTTTGACACCTGTCGCATCTTCGTACAAATTCCCTTACATCCTGTTCCATGTTGACCCAATAGTATCCAGCTCGAATTATTTTTCGGACCAACGCATCCGCGCCCGAATGGTTGCCACATGACCCTTCGTGGATTTCCCTCAATCGTACTCTGTGTCTCCGGGGCCAAGGCATATGGCGAGTGGTCCTCCGAAGGTTCTTTTATATAAGACTCCGTCCTCGGCCAAACAAAA
>NW_017696897.1:0-3134 GCF_001879085.1 Nicotiana attenuata
ATAAAATCCAATAATTATTTCCAAAATTTGTCATTTTGGTGAACAATTTATTTTATTCTCATATTTACATCAAAACATACCTAACATGATTTTTGCATATTTTTAAAAATTCATTTGGTATTTTTAAAACTAAATTGCATATAATTGCAATACTAGCCTCTTTAAAGATTCAATTGTAATTATATTTATAAAATTGACTCCAGTATTTTTAATTTGATAATTATGTATCATTAATCATTTTATCACATTTGATTTATTTCCAGAAATTATTTTGCTATTTTTTATAAATTAAAACAAGGGAAAAGTGGCTATTTAAGAGTTAGCCCTTTGCATTTCAATTTTAGCCCGAAATTAACCTCAATCTTAAGCCCAAATCAGACCCAAAATTCCCTACCCAATTTCTTAATTAACCCGACCCACGACCCGTTTATTTTTACCCGCCCGGCTCCCTTTTGATCCAGGCCGTTGATCAAAATGATCAACGACCATATTTCCTCCTTACCATTTTAATTCCCAAACGACCCTAACCCTATCCCATTCTCCAAATCCGCCGCCTCTGGTTCCTCTCGTCTCTCTCGAACCCTCTCAACCTCTGAAACCCTAATATCCACCTACCTCCAGAATCCATGGCTAATCTAGCTATGGACAACCTCTACCCACCATCTCCTGCTCTCACACGCTTGCTCATTGAAGATTCGAGGCTAGACCTCGAAGGTCTTCATCCAGACCCTGGCCGGTTCGAGTTTCTTTGGCCGTTTCCGGCTTTGCTCCGGCGTATCTCAGCCTCTCGAGCTTGGATTCGACCTTGCTAGCTCGGAACCATTCTCGAGACTTCCAAGCCTTCTCGTCCTTTTGGGTTCTCAGAAACCCTAGCCTAATCGAGGTTCCTTTTTCGCTTATTCGTCTAGATCTATGCTAGATCAACGCTGTGTGTGCCATTTTAGAGTTTTTCCCCAATTTTCCCTTTTCAAAACTGTTCGAATCCTATTTTTAGGGTTTTCTAAAAATGATTTCTAAATGTTTCTGATTCTTTTACTCTTTTTATGTGTGTTCATGCTCGTTGTTTTATTCCTTGTTATGTTCAAGCCTGCTCTTGTGTTTCTTACTGGATCTTTTACGGAGATTCTTCTACCTCTTTTGTTCACATGTTAGCCTAGGTTATTGACTCGCTTTTGCTTATGTGTTTAAGCTCATGCTTTGATTTTGTTTCTGAGTTCTGTTGATCATGCTCTTGCCTACCTTCGTCTTAAAACTCGTAATTTCCTCTTACTTCTGTTTGTGCATATCTGCCTATCTCTGTGACTTTGAACGATTCCCTCACCTCCGACTCCATGTGAAACCCTAATATTTGGGGGGGTTTTCTTTTCTTTGAAGTGAAAGACACTAGGGTTTCACTCTGAAACCCTAGGTTTACAGACTCATGACGAGTCTGTAATCGAACTTGTGAACTTATTTGCCTATGATTATGGAAAAAACTCTCATTGTTCTTCTTTGTTTTGAACTGCATGCTTATATATAAGCTTCCCTTTCAAAGTTTTATTTTCGAAATTCCTTTAATCAGGCTAAGAAATTCGTCACTAATTTCTCTTGATTGAACCTCTTTTACCTTACTGATGTTTTCCTTAAATAATTGATCCTGTATCTTCTGTGATTTTGTACCAACGTTTGAATTATTTACTTCCTTAATTATCTCAATCTCTTTGTGATTTACAACTGGAGCCGAGATCCTTTGATCGATTTTTTTAAACTTATACCTTATTCTTACTATTGTGCCCTCTTTCCTTAAATATCCAATTGTGTATGTGACCTTATTTGTGCACCATATGGTCTCTTTACCTTAATTTAGCCTTAATAAACTGATTCTCTCTTCCTTCTTAGTCGTCTGAACTAGACCCTTAATTAAAGAAGTCTGTCTACCCTAAGTGATACTAATTTGATTAGTTTCTATGTTTATACCTTTGTGCCTGCCTCACCTGTTTTCAAAACTATATAAAGGGCTCAGCCCTCCCCTTTTCAAGAGGGCAGTAACAACAAGTAAGTAACAATCAAGCAATAATAGGCAATCTGCTTTCTACTCCCTTCTTCTCTCAAATACACAGACCAGTTATGTGTACTTCTCCTCTTTGACTTCAAGTGTTCTGCTGAAAACCTTTAAGCCTCCTTGAGTTGCTGTTTCTGCTGTTTGATTGTTGTGGTTACTCTACTATTCTCTTACTTTGCAACTGGTATGTCCATCTTAGTTTAAATACTGCTCCTCCACTATGTGTTTCACATCCTAGTTCTGTTATGTTTTCCTTCACTGTTTTTCTGCAACTTTGTCATTATTGTTCCTATGTGAATCCCCTTACCCTTTACCCTTTGTATGTGAGTTATGGTTCAGGGCATAACAGCACTCCAATTTGCTGTCTATGATCCTGAACTGGATTCTTTGAATCCCAAACTCAATCAATGCCCATTCCCTTTTCCCCTTTTATGTGTCTGAGCCCTGGACTGGGGTCTGATAGTGTCCTAATCACTATCTAGACTTTGGTCTGACCTTCAAAAGTTCTGCTCCTAACTTGTTCAACCAAACAAGTGGTCAGGGGTGTGCCAGCCTACTTTGTAGCTAGGTATGACCACCACCTGTCATGGCTCCCCAATTCCCCTTTCACTTTGCACTTACTCTTAGCTATAAGTTCTGCCCCTCTCTTGCAAGCCATGCTTTGGGACCCCTGAGCTCCCTCTGAACTTGGATGCATGAGAGCTGGCTCTTCCACACTGCACTATTCTAATTCTGATAGTATCCTGGTGTAAGCAATGCCTGGAATCCCTGAGATTCCTTCGAACTTTGAAACACCTTGGATAAAGAGAAGGCTTTGGAAATCTGGATCCCGGAAGTGGCTCAGTCTCATGTTATTAGACATTAAGGTTGAATTAGGCTACTCGGATCTAGCTGTTAGCTTTTGATGTATCTTTTAATTTCCAGTTTGATTCATTGGATTGTAATAATTTTGTATGAAACTCGGGGAGTATAGTAAAAGGGTGTGGGAGGGGTCTTTACTTTTCTTGCATCCAAGGGGTAGAAATCATGAGTTAGGATTTTTATTCAAACTAGAAATCCTGCCTATAGGGTCTTTAATACTGATTCAATCACA
>NW_017696898.1:0-3133 GCF_001879085.1 Nicotiana attenuata
GTCAACCACTGATCAGTTGGGTTATCGAGCTCCACGTGGCCGGGTACGATTCTACCGAGCCTTATGATGGCCGGGTACGTTTTTACCGAGTCCTCTTTGAGGCCAGGTATGATATGATGATGATGATGCCCACAGAGGCGTATGTTTTTAAAAGCTTATGTATATATATGTATTATGCATTTCATGCCAGTAGCCCCCAGAGGCACTCAGATGTTACAGGTTGTATCTCCTCTATCTCTCTTTACGTTACTGATCTTGTTTATGCTTTCCTGCCTTACAGACTCGGTACTTTATTCGTACTGATGTCCCTTTTGCCTGGGGACGCTGCATTTCATGCCCGCAGGTCCCGATAGATAGGTTGACATTCCTCCTAGTAGGCTATCAGCTCAGCGAAGGTGTTGGTGTACTCCACTTGCTTCGGAGTTGCCTATTTGGTCAGTATGCTTTGGATATGTATTGATTGGTATGGCGGGGCCCTGTCCCGACCTTTATGATTTTATGTACTCTTAGAGGCTTGTAGACAGATTTCAGGTGTATGGATACTTGTATGGCCTTGTCGGCCTATGTCTTGAGTTTACAAATGGTCATGTCGGCCTTATAGGCCCGTATGTCACCGGGTGCCCGTCGCGGCCCTTCGGTTTGGGTCGTGACATGGGTAATGTCCTGTTATCCGGTAATTAATCAATTACCCGTTTAATCTAAAAATTAACACAAATTACTTAAAATTTTATTTATTATTTTTTTTAAAATACTTCATATATACTTTATATATTATACTACCGTGGCCATATGTTACCTTGCATGGTACTAGTTTATAATGATCGGGTATTATCGCTCAACCCGTATTTTATTTCAAATTGGCCACTTTCAACGAAACTCATTTTCTTTTATCCGTGTACCCCCTTATCCTTCGTAGCACTTATTTATCGCTTGTTATAAATAACGTAAGTACGTTAACGTCAAGATGATCTCACCCCCGAGTCTACGTCAATTAACTGAAGACGATATTTTAACGTACGAAAAACGCGAGATGTAACATCCTTCCGCCCTAAGAAACATTCGTCCTCGAATATCTATTCTAATACTTTGGGAAAAATTTTGCCGGAGCCTCTTTCGTACATTAGACTAAAACCAACCTGTACGCAGCCAGAAAACTTACTATACATGCCACACATGGCCACTGTCTATAAATAGCAACACTTGGCTCCACACAAGTGTCCATTATAAATTCTAAGAGTTAAAAAAATGAGAGCTTACCTGATGAGCTACTGGCCTGAGAGTTTATACCCTCGAGTCATATCTTCAGTTTGAAATAGGTGGGGGTATATAGACTTCATTTCTTCCTCTGCTTCCCACGTCATCTCTTCCACCTTCTTACTTCTCCATAAAACCTTCACGGATACTATCTCCTTATTTCGTAGCTTGCAGATTTGTCGGTCTAGGATGGCAACCGGAATTTCCTCGTATGACAAGTCCTCTGTAATCTGTACATCATCTGTGGGCACCACTTGGGTAGGATCGCCAATGCACTTTCGTAACATAGATACGTGAAAAACCGGATGAACATACTCCAATTCCGAGGGCAATTCTAACTCATAAGCTACTTGGCCCACTCTCCGAATGATCCTATAAGGCCCAATATACCGTGGGCTAAGTTTGCGTTTCTTGCCAAACCACTTCACACCCTTCATAGGTGACACCTTTAAGAATACCCAGTCATCAACCTTGAATTCTAAATTTCGACGCCACACATCAGAATATGACTTCTGACGACTCTGAGCTGTCAATAATCGATCCCGAATCAACTTTACTTTTTCTATGGCTTGTTGAACCAGGTCTGGCCTATGTAATCCAGATTCTCCAACATCGAACCACCCTATAGGCGATCTACATTTTCGTCCGTAAAGAGCTTCGTATGGAGCCATTCGAATACTAGAATGGTAACTATTATTATATGCGAACTCAATAAGCGGCAGATGTTCATCCCAGCTACCTTTGAAGTCTATTACACAAGCTCGTAACATATCCTCCAGTGTTTGAATATTACGCTCAGCCTGTCCGTCTGTCTGGGGATGAAATGATGTACTAACACTTACTTGAGTCCCCAATCCCTTTTGGAAGGACCTCCAGAAGTTAGCTGTAAACTGAGT
Source organism: Nicotiana attenuata (assembly GCF_001879085.1). NCBI lineage: Eukaryota > Viridiplantae > Streptophyta > Magnoliopsida > Solanales > Solanaceae > Nicotiana > Nicotiana attenuata. Next base: position 2,151 of record NW_017696898.1, read on the forward strand.
TCCTCTATCCGAGATGATAGACACAGGGACACCATGCCGTCGTACTATCTCCTTGATATAAAGCCTCGCATAATCCTCTGAGGAATATGTAGTTCTAATGGGCAGAAAATGGGATGACTTTGTAAGCCTATCCTTTAGGTATAAATCTCAGTCCTTCAATGCTCCTTCATTACCGTTCGTCTTAAGAATCATGGCCTAATCTCATGTCATACTTTGTAACTTGTATCTGACCATTGTTGATTCGCCTCAATGTTGATCTATAATCCTCTACTTGAAGACTTGAAACTTCTTACGTAATATATTACCGCTAGGGCTTACATTGCATTGAGGAATATTTGAAGTGATTTCCATAATCATATTTCGTAGTGTCTCAATGTGATTCACCTTCTGGGGGTATCCTAATTTCATGCCGCCAGCGAAATCTTTTCTCCTTCTCTTCTTCTATTTTCTTTTTTTCAAATCATTATTCAAACGAAGGCCCAAACGTTATCCTTTATCTGTCACAATTATACCCTCATTTTATTACTAGGTCAGCATTTCATTCTTTCTAAATGCTATTAATCTTAGATTCCTTTGAGTTCATTCAGGCTATACTGAACTTTCAATAACTTAGAGAAACCATTATCTCTCTTGTTTTCATGGACTTAATCCTGAGGACTTATCCATTCTCGTCACCCTTTTTACTTGCCTTTCCTTATCCTTACTCATGTTTTCTTAAAATTTTTTCGCTCTACCATACTTTAGCTTGCGACCTATAAATATCCATTTATAATACTCGCACCTGTGGTACATACACAATCCGATGGGAGCTTCGTACTGACTTCCTATGAGGCTGGTACTTCTTTTAACTGGCTTCCTTGTAGAGCCATTATACATTATGGTGGTTGTGTTATTTTTCTTGAACATCTGATATTAAGAGTGATTCTGTCATGTTCTCAAGCACAACTTCTATAATTTTTCTAGGTCCAATAATCAGCTCCTGT
>NW_017696899.1:0-3132 GCF_001879085.1 Nicotiana attenuata
GCCATGGATCCACGAGATGGATGATGTTCCATCGACCTTACATCAAGTCATAAATTTCCATCACCATGGGGAATATGTCAAATCCGTAGAGATCAACAGACATCCAGGAGAATCGACTCCGTAGCAGATTCAAGTACGAAGAATGAAGAAAAATAGCAATTACACAATTCAGTTGAGGATACCACAACGCAAACCTCAACTGAACAAGGGCGAACAGATGTAGATTCAAGGCCCGATTCCATTGAAGAACCAGAAGAAAACGAAAATATCAAAACAACGATCGAAAAACTGGAGGCTGTAGTATTATTTGTACATTGGCCTGAAAGGAAAATCTACATAGGGGCCAATCTCAGCCAAGACGTGAAATGTAAGCTGATTGAATTTTTAAAAGCTAACGCAGATTGTTTTGCTTGGTCCGATTCTGATATAACAGGTATACCACCGGAGGTAATGACTCACAAATTAAATGAAGACCCGTCTTATCCACCTATCAAACAAAAGAAGAGAAAGCAAGGAACTTTGAAAAATTAGGTGATTCAAGATGAGGTCCAAAAATTATTAAATATTGGGTCTATCCGTGAGGTAAAGTATCCTAATTGGTTAGCCAACACTGTTGTGGTACCTAAAAAGAACGGTAAATGGAGTGTTTGTGTAGATTACACGGATCTTAACAAAGCTTGTCCTAAAGATTATTTTTCATTACCACATATAGATCAACTAATTGATGTTACTGCAGGACATGGGTTGTTAAGTTTTTTAGATGCATACTCAGGAAACAACCAAATCAAAATGGATCCTATAGATGAAGAAAAAACTTCATTTATAACAGACAGGGGAACTTACTGTTATAAAGTAATGCCTTTTGGTCTCAAAAATGCTGGTGCAACATATCAAAGATTGGTGACCAAAATGTTTCAAGATCATCTGGGGAAAACTATGGAGGTCTATATAGACGATATGCTCATCAAAGTTCAACTTTCAGGGGACCATATATCACACTTGTCAGAAACATTTCAGATCTTGCGGAAATTCAATATGAAATTAAACCCTGAGAAATGTGCATTCGGTGTTGCATCAGGTAAGTTTTTAGGTTTTCTTATTTCTATCCGTGGTATTGAGGTGAATCCAGCGCAGATTAAGGCCATTGAAGAAATCCCTGATACACTTACAAGTAAAAAAAAAGTGCAGAGGTTGACAGGAAGAATTGCGGCTTTGGGGAGATTTATTTCCAAATCGTCAGAAAAGTGCTTTAAATTCTTCTCTGCCCTCAAAAAGCAAGATCAGTTTGAATGGACTGAGGAGTGTCAATAGGCACTAAAAATTTTGAAAACATACCTGTCAAATCCGCCGTTGCTTGCAAAACCAAAGGTTGGAGAAAGATTGCTCATCTATCTTGCAGTCTTAGAAGTACCGATAAGTGCTGTTTTAGTTCGTGAAGACCAAGGTAAACAGTCTCCATTTTATTATGTCAGTAAATCATTATTAGATGCGGAGACACGGTATCCTCAATTAGAAAAGCTTTCACTTGCACTAATCATGACATCTAGAAAGCTAAGGCCTTATTTTCAATGTCATCCCATTATCGTAGTAACTGCTTATCCATTACGCGACATATTACACAAGCATGAGTTGTCTGGTAGGTTAGCTAAATGGGCTATAGAACTAAGTGAATATGATATCATATACCAACCTAGAATCGCGATAAAATCTCAAGTATTAGCAGATTTTTTAGCTGATTTTAGCCAAGGAATGCAATTAGAAGCGGAAAAAGAATTACAGGTGTTTAACGGGTCTAATCCAGGAATTTGGACCTTATTTACTGATGGCTCATCTAACGAAAAGGGAGCAGGTTTAGGAATTGTTTTGGTGCCACCTACGGGTGAAACTATTCGTCAAGCCATAAAATGCCATTCTATAATTAACAATGAGGCAGAGTATGAAGCTGTGATTGCAGGTTTGGAACTGGCACGAGAACTTGGCATTAATCAAATTGTTATCAAAAGCGATTCGCAGCTCGTGGTTAACCAAATGTTGGGGACTTATACAGCCAGGGAGGCATGAATGCAGCAATATTTGGAAAAGGTACGGGATTTGATTAGACAATTCCAAACCTGGAAAGTTATGCAAATACCAAGAAATAAAAATGTCGAGGTGGACGCCCTATCCAATCTTGCATCTGCGGCAAATGTGGCAAGCAATGAAAATGCTTCCGTAATTCATTTGTTTCATTCAGGACTTGATCCAGACAAAAATGAGGTAAATTTCAATAACTTAACCTGGGATTGGAGAAACGAGATTGTCGCTTTTTTGCAGTATGGTACCGTCCCCGAAGACAAGAGAGAAGCTCACGCACTTCGGAAAAAGGCTGGTCGATATTGTTTAATACAGGGTAATCTTTATCAAAAAATGTTCGTTGGCCCCTTAGCAAGGTTCCTCTGGCCTTCTCAAATGCAATATGTGATGAGAGAAATACACGAGGGGCATTGTGGAAATCACGCAGGGGGAAGGTCGCTGGTAAGAACCATGATTAGAGCAGGCTATTATTGGCCTTAAATGGAAGAGGAAGCGGAGAACTTTGTGACTAAATGTGATAAGTGCCAAAGGTATGGTTGTCGATGCCCCCTTTTTCTCTCGAAATCGGGTTTTTGACATTTGGGAGGACAACTCGTTCCCTTTTGGGAATTGGGTTTGAATTGAAGAGTCGCCACCTAATGTGTAAAGTACATCAGGACACTAAGAAGAATTTTGATTTAGAAAACCAGAGATTGGGTAAGGGCTCGAAATTATCCTGAGGGGAAGGTGTTAGGCACCCCTCAAGATCCACTAGTGTGGTTCCCGGCCATACTGTGATTGTGACTTTAAGTGCAAACAACAAGTAGACAAGTAAGAGTTTCACATATGAGGGGGTTTTCACATAATTGTTGCAAGTAATTAAAGTTAAAGAAAAAGCTGAAATTTGGGAAAAAGCATTTTTTGAAATTCAGAAGGTAATAAAATAAACAAGTAAAGGGAAGGGGGTCCTAGGTTTATAAAAAATATGGATCACCCCACACAACACCCGGTAACCGCTTATACACGTGGTGTTATCGCGTGGTCATCATATCCATATCTACCCTTTCCCACCCCGTTAAG